>NC_140169.1:173668542-173721042 GCF_963971535.1 Notolepis coatsorum
CAAACCCCCATATCCCAAAACAAACTAGTCAGACTACTGCTTGGACCTGACTCCTAGAACCCACCGTCACCCCTGCACACTTTGCCAACCTAGGATGGCTTAGAGGTAGACGACAGAGTACAGCAACTTGCAATGGGCCCTGGTCTACAAGATACACTACACGACCAAGGTACCCATGTACATGTCAAAATACTTCCCAAAGGTCAGTGAATACCACGATCACAACACCAGAGGGAGCTCCACAAATCATGTAAACCCAGATTCGGCTCAAAACAAGGGACTAAACACGTTTCGCAATATGCCACACATGTGGAACGCCCTACCCAAAGCTGTAAGGAATGTAAATCACTACCCACCTTCAAAACACTCTCAAAGAACACCTACGGGAGACTGCAATTTCAAAACTGGCCCCTACAAATGTCCTAACCCAGTTGTACAATAAGACCAAGCATGGCTTTTGTCAGTATTCCAATGTACAGCCCCACCCAACCCCCACCACCTACCCAACCTCCTCCAATGTACAGGTTCATGTCAAATGTATGTCAGTATTCCAATGTACAGTGTCCCCTACCACCCCCCCCCCACCTCCAATGTACAGCCCCACCCCACCTACCCAACCCTCCCCCCAATGCACAGTTTCTATGTCAAATGTATATACTCTTCTTCAGGATTTTTTAGTATCACAAAACAGTACTGTATTTGAAAATCTGGTATGTCATAAATGTATAGATGTAGCAGTACTGTCTATCTGTATGTCATGTGTGTCATATGATGAATTGAAAATGGGGGACCCTGTTGGATACAAGCGAAAGTCTTTCACAGGTCTGCATCCTCTTAACAATTGTATGTATTGAGCCTGTACTGTACTGTACCCATCTGCAATCTGTTAATACCACTTTTCAATCAATCAATCAATCAATCATTGCACGTTTTGAATTCAAGCCTTTGTTATTTCACTTTTGCTTGTGAAATAAAAAGCGGATTTTGTACATTAGCAAACTCTCCTCATCGTCTTCATTTTCATTCCCCCGCTCCGCCGTCGTTACAAGGCCATGCTTGGCCTTTTTAAAGTAAAAGGAATTAAGTAAAGGACAGACACAACCGCAGAGTATTAGTAGCTGGTTCTTAATATAAGAACCAAGGACCCTTTTTACTTTCAATAGCACTTGAATTCTTCTCATTAAAACACTCCTTGTTTGCAGTGATGCACAGACTCTCCGTAAAGCAGTGTTTCTAATGTCCATTGCCTGTTATCCACATAACTTCTTCTGTAAAAAAAGAAAAGAGAAAAACATCATTACAATGTAACAATGCTAATGGGCAGTATTTGTCCAGAGATATGTCTCAGTTTGTTAAGAGCATTTCTCTTTTAGATTCATTATATTGTTTTGAGGTCTGAACCATAAGCTCTGCAAATAGCTTTATTCTCTTCCTCTTTATTCTCTCTCTCTCTCTCTCTCTCCCTCTCCCTCTCCCCTCTCTCTCTCTCTCTCTCTCCTCTCTCTCTCTCTCTCTCTCTCTCTCTCTCTCTCTCTCTCTCTCTCTCCTCCCTCCCTCTCTCTCTCTCTCTCTCTCTCTCTCTCTCTCTCTCTCTCTCTCTCTTCTCTCTCTCTCTCTCTCTTCCTCTCTCTCTCTCTCTCTCTCTCTCTCTCTCTCTCTCTCTCTCACACTCTCTCTAGTGTAAATTCTAACTATTTTGTGAATAATAATAATAATAAAAGTCACCATTTCAAACAGCCATAAGATTTACTTGTTCTCTGATTTGGTAAATTTGGGAGTTTCCTTCCTCCAACATATCCAAATCTGATAAACAACCCCTTATCTGGTAGGTCTGGGAGAACATAGTCTGTGTTAGCAAGTTTCCAAGTTCTTTATTAGTTGTCATACAGAAGTACAGAATACTTTTATACAAAAGCTTCTTTCTCTACGCTCCAGAGACAGTGCTAGACAAAAATAGATAAGTATAAATAAGTATAGCAAGTATAAAATAGAAGTCAAGTACGTGGACAAAAAGGGTTCAGTATATATTCTAGGTCGTCCCCGGACGGGCCCTCCATTGGTGCTTCCAGTCATCCCGATCCTCCATGCATCTGGCTAGCTCGCCGGTGCATTCTGTTCCCGCATTTCTCTGAGTACGTCCACGTAGGTTAATGTGGGACGCCCTCGTGATAGATGCCCGTGTGTTGGTTCCCACAGCACAAGTTTGCTGGTTGGCAGCTCATGGTGTCTCTGGGCAGTGACCTGCCAGCTATTCTCCTGACTGCCACTTTATCCGCTCACCTTTAGCACCCCCCATACAGTTTACAATTAGTGACATGTCCATCCCTGTGATGTTGAGCACCACACGCTCATTCTGGTGTAGCACCCATCCAAGGACTTCTGCAGGGTGGGCTTCCAAGGTCCAGCATTCACTGCCATACAAAAGGACAGACTCAACTGTTGCATGAAAGAAGTTGAGCTTGATTTGACGGGGGAGGTTGGATTTCCACACAACTGGTCATATATACAATGTACAATGTAGAGTAGAGTAACTGAGTTACAATACAATATACTATGCAGTGCAAAGCAGAATGGGATGAGGTACAATTTAGGTACAATTTACAGTAAGGTGTAATGAGGTATGGTTGTAGTGCAAATTCTTTACCAATAAATATAAAGTGTGTTTAGGTGTTCTAAAGTGGGTAAAGTGGTGCTGCAGTGAGTTGTTTGTTTAAAGTGAGTGTGTGCGTGTGGATGTGTGTGCTGTGCGTGCATTGACAAATACTACTGCATGACCAAAAAGCAGTGCGGCATTTTATGAAGAAGATACACAAATTGAATCGCAAACAGCCTCAACATTCATGTGAATCACAACAGGGATGACTGAGGTCAAACAGCTCAGCAACACTGCCACAGTATCTTAACAGTGTGAGGGTAAATAGGATGGACGGCAGCACATCTCTGGGATGGCAGACAAGCTATAAATAGTTGCTCCTGACAGTCTCTGGAGCTGAATATCTGTTTGATGAATGGTGGCGCGCTAAATAGTTGCGTCTGAGCTGTAAAACAGTTGGGGGCGAGAACAAATGCCCATGACAGGCAGGCGGCAAGGGGGGCCACGCATGTGAAGAGGCATTCCTCCTGGTTGCTCATAAGGGGTGTAAAGTACTTGAGTAATTGTACTTCGTTACAATACTTAAGTACTGTTTTTGGAGATTTGTACTTTACTCGAGTATTATTAGGTTGTATACTTGTACTTTACTCAATTACATTTCAGAGGGGAAAAAACATACTTTTCACTCATTACATTTAAAATGCAGACCTACAAGTACAAAGTACAAATCTCGCAGGTCCACCATTTAATAGTATATTTATTTCTCTGGCCGAACTAACGTTAACATTTTAATCCTGCGGCCGCGCTTATTTAAAAACAGCCAACCAAATCCCCATCAATGGAAATTTCATTTCAACCTTTATTTAAAATCGTAAGCATCTGAGGTTTCCCTCATTTACAGAAACGACAATTGTACAGTACATAATAAAAACGATATTCACAGAAATTTAAACACCAGAGTAAAAAATAAAAAAACGTTTCAAAATAATTTAAAAAGATCAACTAAAACAGTTACAGGTAGTTGTGAGGATGGGGATTTGGCGGAGCCCAATAGCAAACACAGGAGAATAGAGAAGGGAGCGGTTTAGGGTTGTTTAATGTAGTTCTCCCAAGCAGACAGTTTTGACAGAATGGAATGTGCGACAGACAGGTATGGAATGTTCTTGGGGTTTAGTACAGGTGCACTCATTGACGAACAGCTTGTTCTCCAGTAGGCGTTGGAGGACCCGGCGACTGCTGGTGTCCTCCATAGAGCGGGAAAAATCAGAATGTCATCCAAATAAACAAAGACAGAGCGGTTAAGGACATCACAGAGAACGTCATTGACAAGAGCCTGAAAGACAGCAGGGGCGTTGGTCAGCCCAAAAGGCATTACCTTGTACTCGAAGTGACCGAGGCGGGGTCTTAAAGTCCGTCTTCCCACTCGTCCCTCCGGACACGGACAAGGTGATAGGCATTTCTGAGGTCCAGCTTCGTGAAAATGGTGGCACCTTGCAGGGGTTCGAAAGCAGAGTTAATCAATGGCAGGGGTACTTGTTCTTGACCGTGATGTTGTTGAGACCCCGGTAATAAATACAGGGGCGAAGGGAGCCATCCTTCTTGGTAACAAAAAAGAACCCTGCGCCGACAGGAGAGGAGGAGGGGGTAATAATGCTGAGGCCAGGGACTCGTGGACGTATTTCTCCATGAACTCCCTCTCTGGGCGTGAGAGGTTAACAGTTGACTAGCGGGGAGCGTAGCTCCCGGGAGCAGATCAATAGCACAGTCGTACTGGCGATGAGGTGGCAGGGAGAGAGCCTGTTGTTTTACTAAAAACAGCCTCTAAATCGTGTTAAATTGGAGGAACAGCTGAAAGGTCAATAGGTTCGTTGGGAACGGGAGAACCAGCGACTCCCAGTGGCGACCGAGCTGACTGTAAACAAGAGGCGTGGCAGTGGAGCACTCCAGCTCGTGACTGAGCCCGTTGACCAGTTTATTACAGGGTTGTGTAGCTTTAGCCAAGGCATGCCAGAACGATGGGATTATTGGGGGGAATTAGTGACGTGGAAACGGATGTCCTCGCTATGATTCCCTGAGAGTTGGAGACGAGAGGCTTGGTGTAGCGGGTTATTCGCGAGAGCAACCTCCCGTTTAGACCTGAGCACCTCATGGTACCAAAGCACCTCAAAGGCACTAAAAACCAAATTACAAACATCTCAAAACAAACTAGTCACGTACTGCTTGACCTGACTCCTAGAACCACCTCACCCCTGCACACTTTGCCAACCTAGGATGGCTTAGAGTAGACGACAGAGTACAGCAACTGCAATGGGCCTGGTCTACAAGATACTACTAAGACCAAGGTACCCATGTAAATGTCAAAATACTTCCCAAAGGTCAGTGAATACCACGATCACAACACCAGAGGGAGCTCCCAAATCATGTAAAACCCAGATTCGCTCAAACAAGGGACTAAAACACGTTTCGCAATTATGCCACAACAATGTGGAACGCCCTACCCAAAGCTGTAAAGGAATGTAAATCACTACCCACCTTCAAAAACACTCTCAAAGAACACCTAACGGGAGACTGCAATTCAAAACTGGCCTACATATGTCCTAACCCAGTTGTACAATAAAGACCAAGCAAGGCTTTGTCAGTATTCCAATGTACAGCCCACCAACCCCACCCCACCTACCCAACCTCTCCAATGTACAGGTTCCATGTCAAATGTATGTCCAGTATTCCAATGTACAGTGTCCCCCCCCCCTACCCAACCCCCCCCCCCCCCACCTCCAATGTCAGCCCCACCCCACCCTACCCAACCTCCCCCAATGCACATTTCTATGTCAAATGTATATACTCTTCTTCTGGATTTTTTTAGTATCACAAACAGTACGTATTTGAAAATCTGGTATGTCATAAATGTATAGATGTAAGCAGTACTGTCTATCTGTATGTCATGTGTGTCATATGATGAATTGAAAATGGGGGACCCTGATGGAAACAAGACGAAAGTCTTTCTCAGGTCTGCATCCTCTTAACAATTGTATGTATTGAGCTGTACTGTACTGTACCCATTCTGCAATCTGTTAATACACTTTCAATCAATCAATCAATCAATCATTGCACGTTTTGAATTCAAGCCTTTGTTATTTCACTTTTGCTTGTGAAATAAAAAGCGGATTTTGTACATTAGCAAACTCTCATCGTCTTCATTTCTTCCCTGCCTCCGCCGTCGTTACAAGGCCATGCTTGGCCTTTTAAAGTAAAAGGGAATTAGTAAACGGACAGACACAACGCAGAGTATTATAGCTGGTTCTTAATATAAGAACCAAGGACCCTTTTTACTTCAATAGCACTTGAATTCTTCTCATTAAACACTCCTTGTTTGCAGTGATGCACAGACTCTCCGTAAAGCAGTGTTGTTCTAATGTCCCATTGCCTGTTTATCCACATAACTTCTTCTGTAAAAAAGAAAAGAGAAACATCATTACAATGTAACAATGCTAATGGGCAGTATTTGTCCAGAGATAATGTCTCAGTTTGTTAAGAGCATTTCTCTTTTAGATCATTATATTGTTTTGAGGTCTGAACCATAAGCTCTGCAAATAGCTTTATTCTCTTTCTCTTTATTCTCTCTCTCTCTCTCTCTCTCCCTCTCTCTCTCTCTCTCTCTCTCTCTCTCTCTCTCTCTCTCTCTCTCTCTCTCTCTCTCTCTCTCTCTCCTCCCTCTCTCTCTCTCTCTCTCTCTCTCTCTCTCTCTCTCTCTCTCTCTCTCTCTCTCTCTCTCTCTCTCTCTCTCTCTCTCTCTCTCTCTCTCTCTCACACTCTCTCTCTAGTGTAATTCTAACTATTTTGTGAATAATAATAATAATAAAAGTCACCATTTCAAACAGCCATAAAGATTTATTTGTTCTCTGATTTGGTAAATTTGGGAGTTTCCTCCTCTCCAACATATCCAAATCTGATAAACAAACCCCCTTATCTGGTAGGTCTGGGAGGAAACTATAGTCTGTGTTAGCAAGTTTCAAGTTTCTTTATTAGTTGTCATACAGAAGTACAGAATACTTTTATACAAAATGCTTCTTTCTCTTACGCTCCAGAGACTGTGCTAGACAAAAATAGATAAGTATAAAATAAGTATAGCAAGTATAAAATAGAAGTCAAGTACGTGGACAAAAGTGTTCAGTATATCTATCTAGGTCGTCCTCGGACGGGCCCTCCATTGGTGCTTCCAGTCATCCCGATCCTCCATGCATCTGGCTAGCTCGCCGGTGCATTCTGTTCCCGCATTTCTCCTGAGTACGTCCACGTAGGTTAATGTGGGACGCCCTCGTGATCGATGCCCGTGTGTTGGTTCCCACAGCACAAGTTTGCTGGTTGGCAGCTCATGGTGTCTCTGGCAGTGACCTGCCAGCCTCATTCTCCTGACTGCCACTTTATCGCTCACCTTTAGCACCCCCCCATACAAGTTTACATTAGTGACATGCTCATCCCTGTTGATGTTGAGCACCACACGCATCATTCTGGTGTAGCACCCATCCAAGGACTTCTGCAGGGTGGGCTTCAAGGTCCAGCATTCACTGCCATACAAAAGGACAGACTCAACTGTTGCATGAAAGAAGTTGAGCTTGATTTGACGGGGGAGGTTGGATTTCCACACACTGGTCATATATACAATGTACAATGTAGAGTAGAAGTAACTGAGTTACAATACAATATACTATGCAGTGCAAAGCAGAAATGGGATGAGGTACAATTTAGGTACAATTTACAGTAAGGTGTAATGAGGTATGGGTTGTAGTGCAAATTCTTTACCAATAAATATAAAGTGTGTTTAGGTGTTCTAAAGTGGGTAAAGTGGGTGCTGCAGTGAGTTGTTTGTTTAAAGTGAGTGTGTGCGTGTGGATGTGTGTGCTGTGCGTGCATTGACAAATACTGCATGACCAAAAAGCAGTGCGGCATTTTATGAAGAAGATACACAAATTGAATCGCAAACAGCCTCAACATTCATGTTGAATCACAACAGGATGACTGATGGTCAAACAGCTCAGCAACACGTGCCACAGTATCTTAACAGTGGAGGGTAAATAGGATGGACGGCAGCACATCTCTGGGATGGCAGACAAGCTATAAATAGTTGCTCCTGACAGTCTCTGGAGCTGAATATCTGTTTGATGAATGGTGGCGCGCTAAAATAGTTGCGTCTGAGCTGTAAACAGTTGGGGGCGAGAACAAATTGCCCATGACGGGCCAGGCGGCGAGGGGGGCCACGCATGTGAAGAGGCATTCCTCCTGGTTGCTCATAAGGGGTGTAAAGTACTTGAGTAATTGTACTTCGTTACAATACTTAAGTACTGTTTTTGGAGATTTGTACTTTACTCGAGTATTATTAGGTTTGTATACTTGTACTTTTACTCAATTACATTTCAGAGGGGGAAAAAACATACTTTTCACTCATTACATTTAAAATGCAGACCTACAAAGTACAAAGTACAAATCTCGCAGGTCCAACCATTTAAATTAGTATATTTATTTCTCTGGCCGAACTAACGTTAACATTATTAATCCTGCGGCCGCGCTTTATTTAAAAACAGCCAACCAAATCCCCATCAATGGAAAATTTCATTTCAACCTTTATTTAAAATCGTAAGCATCTGAGGTTTCCCTCATTTACAGAAACGACAATTGTACAGTACATAATAAAAACGATATTCACAGAAATTTAAACACCAGAGTAAAAAATAAAAAAACGTTTCAAAATAATTTAAAAAGATCAACTAAAACAGTTACAGGTAGTTGTGAGGAGGGGATTTGGCGGAGCCCAATAGCAAACACAGGAGAATAGAGAATGGAGCGGTTTAGGGTTGTTTAATGTAGTTCTCCCCAAGCAGACAGTTTTGACAGAATGGAATGTGCGACAGACAGGTATGGAAATGTTCTTGGGGGTTTAGTACAGGTGCACTCATTGACGAACAGCTTGTTCTCCAGTAGGCGTTGGAGGACCCGGCGGACATGCTGGACGTGCTCCTCCATAGAGCGGGAAAAAATCAGAATGTCATCCAAATAAACAAAGACAGAGCGGTTAAGGACATCACAGAGAACGTCATTGACAAGAGCCTGAAAGACAGCAGGGGCGTTGGTCAGCCCAAAAGGCATTACCTTGTACTCGAAGTGACCGAGCGGGGTCTTAAAGTCCGTCTTCCACTCGTCCCCCTCCCGGACACGGACAAGGTGATAGGCATTTCTGAGGTCCAGCTTCGTGAAAATGGTGGCACCTTGCAGGGGTTCGAAAGCAGAGTTAATCAATGGCAGGGGGTACTTGTTCTTGACCGTGATGTTGTTGAGACCCCGGTAATAAATACAGGGGCGAAGGGAGCCATCCTTCTTGGTAACAAAAAAGAACCCTGCGCCGACAGGAGAGGAGGAGGGGGTAATAATGCCTGAGGCCAGGGACTCGTGGACGTATTTCTCCATGAACTCCCTCTCTGGGCGTGAGAGGTTAAACAGTTGACTAGCGGGGAGCGTAGCTCCCGGGAGCAGATCAATAGCACAGTCGTACTGGCGATGAGGTGGCAGGGAGAGAGCCTGTTGTTTACTAAAAACAGCCTCTAAATCGTGTTAAATTGGAGGAACAGCTGAAAGGTCAATAGGTTCGTTGGGAACGGGAGAACCAGCGACTCCCAGTGGCGACCGAGCTGACTGTAAACAAGAGGCGTGGCAGTGAGCACTCCAGCTCGTGACTGAGCCCGTTGACCAGTTTATTACAGGGTTGTGTAGCTTTAGCCAAGGCATGCCAAGAACGATGGGATTATGGGGGGAATTAGTGACGTGGAAACGGATGTCCTCGCTATGATTCCCTGAGAGTTGGAGACGGAGAGGCTTGGTGTAGCGGGTTATTCGCGAGAGCAACCTCCCGTTTAGACCTTGAGCATCGCGGCGAATTGGCAAGGCGTCAGTGGCAATGTGGAAGCGGGACACTACCCCAGCGTCAATGAGGTTTTCGTCTGCGCCTGAATCGACCAGCGCGGACAGAGGGAGCGATTGACCATTGTGACAAAGTGTGGCGCTGAATTGCATGTTTGGGTCGGAGCTGGGAGCATAATTAAGGCTCGTACATGCGCCCAGCGTCACTGTCGAGCCCCGTCGTTTGGGCGAATCGAGCATGAAGCGATGGAGTGGCCGAGTTGCCCGCAGTACAAACATGCCCCTGTCCTGAGTCTGTGACGGCGTTCGCTGAGAGGGAGGCGAGAGCGGTCAAGTTCCATAGGCTCAGAGTCTTCGGCTCTGCGGCACTGCAGCGGTACCCTACTGACGGCGCGCTCCGAGTCTTCGGCTCTGTGGCACTGCAGCGGTACCCTATTGACGGTGCTAGCCTTTTCACGGCGGTGTTCGCGGAGGCGCGTGTCCAATTCTCTGGCTAAATTAATTAACTCGTCAAGGGAAGACGGCTTCTCCTTAGACGCCAATTCATCCTTTAGGACGTCGCTGAGGCCTTGGCTAAAAGCCCCTCGTAACGACGTGTCATTCCACTCGGAACCTGCTGCTAGGATAAGGAATTCAATTGCATATTCACTCACGCTGCGATTACCTTGGCGGATTTTAAACAAGGCGGCGGTGCTGTCCGAACCCCCGGGGGGATGGTCGAAGACCTTTCGCAAGTGGAGGGCGGTTGCCCATTCTAGCGCGGGACCCGTGAGCAGACCTGACAGGTAGGAGACTTTGGATATTTCACTCTGGAAGGTGTGTGGCTGTTGCCCGAATACTAATGAACATTGAAAAAGAAAGGCTCGACACCTAGAGACGTTTCCGTCATAACGTTCTGGCGCTGGGACATGGGGCTCCCTGTGCGGGGATAGTGTACAACAGGTGGGGATACAACAGGTGGGGCGTCTAGCTGGGCAGTGACATATGCATCAAAACGCTCAAATTGTCTGTCTCGTTCCTGGGAGCGAAGCGCGAGAGCGCCGAGTTGGGAAATGGTGTCGTCTAGTAGTTGTGAGTGTTGATTTACAAGAATGGCGTGTCCATTGACGGTGGCCTGGATGTTGTTGCTCCATTCCCCGACGTCCGGTGGTGCTGGGTCCCACATCTATGGTGGGAGTGTTTTGTGAGAAGGGGATTTGGCGGAGCCCAATAGCAAACACAGGAGGAGAGCGAATGGAACGGTTTAGGGTTGTTTAATGTAGTTCTCCCCAAGCAGACAGTTTTGACAGAATGGAATGTGCGACAGACAGGTATGGAAATGTTCTTGGGGGTTTAGTACAGGTGCACTCCTTGTGCAGTACGGGAGAAGGTAGACACAGGCTGTGTCGGGGGTGAGAGCAGGAGCACTCCTTTGTGCGGAATCAGCACGGGATGTCCGGGTAGGAGGGACACTGGAGCGGAGGTCCTGGGCACATGGAGAACAAAGGTTAGATCAGGAAATATCAACGAGTACAGCAAGGCTTAGGTTCAGTCTTCTTACTTGGAAGGTAGTTTAACACTCCCACGACGAGGAGACAGGATCCGGTAGCTGAAGTACCTTCTGGCTGATGAGTGGATGAGTGACAGCTGTGTTGATGATTGGATGGGTGACAGCTGTGTTGAGTGGAGAGCTGGCGGCGTGCGAGGGTGTGGGAGAGGATGAGGAGGAGTGAAGAAGGTGTGTGAAGGGATGATGAGGAGGAATGAGGAAGGCCCCTGCTGTGATTACAACAGTAGTCACACTATGGTCTGAATTGGGGTGGGCAACTTTGTATATGGTGAGAGCCACTAAATTTCCACACTCAATCTGGGGGGCCGCATTGTTTATCGGCAGTCCCGCCAGTAGTACCCCATCACTCAAATAGCCATCCGTGTGCGTACTTCTGCTCAGAAAAGTGCTGGGATGGCGTGGTACCGCGTGGCATGACCACTGCACCCCTGATTATTAGTGACCCACAATAGATGGAAATTATGTTAGCGAACTTACCTGATGTATAATGCAGTGCAGCATTGGACACTCAACGCCACTCTGCCTTAGAAGCCCGGCGAATCCTGTGTGTTTTCCTTTCATTGCGGGTGCTCCATCGGTAACAACAGCGGACAGTTTATCAAACCCCCCATATTGGTGCACGGCACTTTCAACAGCGTTGAATATGTCCACACTAGGGCTGACCCCTATTAGTCGAATAGTCGACTAATCGATCGAAAGGAGACATAGTCGACTGCCAACCTCTTAGTCGAATGCAAAAAAAAGAAATTATAATAATATTATAATTATTATTATTATTATTTTTTAATATTGGCCTGGGGCCGCATGGAGCGTCGGTGAAGGCCGCATGCGGCCCACGGGCCGCCAGTTGCCCCTCCCTAAACATTCCAAGGGAAGGGAGAACCTCCAATTTCAGAGAGAGTTGAAGGACATTCCATGAGTTAGAGGCATCAAAGGAAAAGGCTGACTTCCCTAGCTCAGAACAAATTTGAGGAACCCTAAGAACCATCCAGTCATTCGATCGAGTTGAATAGGTTCCAATATTCCAATCTAACAGTGAAGAGATATAAACAGGTCGTTTACCAATAAGGGCTTTAAAAATAAATAAATACCAGTGTTTGTTGGGCCTTTCTGCAAGAGAAGGCCAACCCACCCACCCTATCATATCATATCTGTCACCAGTTATAAATCTGATAGCTGAGTGATATGAGAGACTTACACTGCATCAGGGTAAGACATTTTAAGTAATTTAGTAATATCTTTAAACTGAGACTTGATTGCTGACTTGACCAGCTGACTTGATTAAGGGGCGTGTTTAAAGCGGCCATTTTGTTTCCTTAAGTGCCCCATTAAAAGCTGCTTCCTGCTTAAAGACAGCACTTGTGTACTGAGTGTGATCTCAGAGCCCTGTCACTGCTTAAAAGCAGAACCTCAGCCTCTCCTGGAATCACTCTGTACTACATTCTGTTGTGGAAGGACAGCTCATTCACTGAGAGACTTACACTGCATCAGGGTAAGACATTTTAAGTAATTTAGTAATATCTTTAAACTGAGACTTGATTGCTGACTTGACCAGCTGACTTGATTAAGGGGCGTGTTTAAAGCGGCCATTTTGTTTCCTTAAGTGCCCCATTAAAAGCTGCTTCCTGCTTAAAGACAGCACTTGTGTACTGAGTGTGATCTCAGAGCCCTGTCACTGCTTAAAAGCAGAACCTCAGCCTCTCCTGGAATCACTCTGTACTACATTCTGTTGTGGAAGGACAGCTCATTCACTGAGAGACTTACACTGCATCAGGGTAAGACATTTTAAGTCATTTAGTAATATCTTTAAACTGAGACTTGATTGCTGACTTGACCAGCTGACTTGATTAAGGGGCGTGTTTAAAGCGGCCATTTTGTTTCCTTAAGTGCCCCATTAAAAGCTGCTTCCTGCTTAAAGACAGCACTTGTGTACTGAGTGTGATCTCAGAGCCCTGTCACTGCTTAAAAGCAGAACCTCAGCCTCTCCTGGAATCACTCTGTACTACATTCTGTTGTGGAAGGACAGCTCATTCACTGAGAGACTTACACTGCATCAGGGTAAGACATTTTAAGTAATTTAGTAATATCTTTAAACTGAGACTTGATTGCTGACTTGACCAGCTGACTTGATTAAGGGGCGTGTTTAAAGCGGCCATTTTGTTTCCTTAAGTGCCCCATTAAAAGCTGCTTCCTGCTTAAAGACAGCACTTGTGTACTGAGTGTGATCTCAGAGCCCTGTCACTGCTTAAAAGCAGAACCTCAGCCTCTCCTGGAATCACTCTGTACTACATTCTGTTGTGGAAGGACAGCTCATTCACTGAGAGACTTACACTGCATCAGGGTAAGACATTTTAAGTCATTTAGTAATATCTTTAAACTGAGACTTGATTGCTGACTTGACCAGCTGACTTGATTAAGACATTTTAAGTAATTTAGTAATATCTTTAAACTGAGACTTGATTGCTGACTTGACCAGCTGACTTGATTAAGGGGCGTGTTTAAAGCGGCCATTTTGTTTCCTTAAGTGACCCATTAAGGGCCAGGTGTTAGAAAGCACTAATTAGTGATAGGGATTTAAAGGCCTGCTGGCTTAGCGTCAGCGAAGCGTCGAGAAACGAAGAGGGACAAAGAGGAGTTTTCCTGGAGTTCTCTGCAGAGGGATCCAGGGATCCACCCAGTGCTAAGTACATCATAATCCTATCTTACACTCCACTCTGAAAAATCTCCCTTTCCCTCCCACTCTGCTATTTCTCTACTTCCTCCCTGCCACTCTTGACACCACAATGTGTCTCATATCCACAATCTGCTCCCCCAGAACAGACTCAACCCACCCACGGCAGTTTGCTAGCAACCCGGCTAATCTATCCTACCCTCCTACAGCCACTAATACACCTGTCACAGTACAGGGAGGCCTATGGAATTGTCAATCAGCAGTCAAGAAAGCTGACTTCATTACTGCCTACGCCCATAGTCAAAATCTGCAGCTCCTGGCTCTAACTGAGACCTGGATAACCCCCAATAACTCATCAACACCTGCAGCATTATCTACAAACTATAACTTCACTCACACACCTCGACCTTCCAGGCGGGGTGGAGGCACTGGCCTCATGACATCTCCTTCATGGACTACAAACGTAACACCCCTCCCAGCACTGTCACTCTCCTCTTTTGAATATCATGCAGTATCTGTCTCTAATCCTTTCAATCTCACCATTGTTACACTCTACCGCCCTCCAGGTCCGCTCGATCACTTCACAGATGAGCTGGACATGCTTCTAAGCTCCTTACCGGAAGATGGTACCCCTCTCCTTCTATTGGGCGACTTCAACCTACCTGACTCATCTCAGTCAGTCATAGTAGTCTCCCTCCTACAATCATTTGACCTGACTCCCACTGCCATGCCTCCCACCCACAAAGCAGGCAACTCCTTGGATCTCATATTTTCACGTAACTCCAGCATCATTAACACCACGGTAACTCCCCTACATGTATCTGACCATTCCTTCATATCCTTCTCACTAACTCTCATGCTTAACCGAAAGGTCTTCACCCCAACTCAAACCGTCTCACTCAGACGCAACCTGCCCTCCCTATCCCCCTCCACCCTCTCCTCTGACATATTATCCACTCTACCTTTGAGTGACACCTTCTCTGCTCTCTCCACAGAGATGGCAACCTCCACCCTCCTCTCAGCCCTTGCAACCTCCTTCGACAAGCTCTGTCCCCTCGTTGAGAAACCTGCCCGCCGTTCCCCACCCAGTCCATGGCTGACAGATCCAGTGAGAGAACAAAGACAGGTCCTGAGAGCAGCTGAAAGGAAGTATAGAAAGTCACGCCTCACTGCTGACATCGACGCATATCACAACCTCTTGTTAACATTCTCCAAAACCATTACTAATGCCAAAGCTTCTTTCTTTCACCATAGGATCGAGGCCTCTGCCAAGAATCTTCGCAAACTGCATGCTACCATGTCCTCCCTCCTCACTCCCCCCCCACCCCCCCCTCCCTCATCTTTCTCTGCCGAAGACTTTGCGATCTTCTTTGAGGAAAAAGTGGAGAACATCCGCAGCTCCTTCTCCCAACCCCCACCCATTCCAAATGCTGAATCGAGAACCTCATCCTTCACTCTGTCATCTTTCTCTCCCATTACAGAAGCCGAGACCCTGACACTGGTAACGTCGAACCGTCCGACTACATGCCAGCTGGACCGGCTACCTTCCCCACTCCTCCAGTCCATAGCACCAGACATCCTCCCATTCCTAACTGCAACCATCAACTCCTCACTCAACTCGGGGGTGGTCCCCACCTCCCTAAAACAAGCCAGAGTCACGCCCCTCATAAAAAAACCATCCCTGAACCCTACCGTCATAGGCAACTACCGTCCTGTCTCTCTTCTCTCCTTCCTTTCTAAAACACTTGAACGTGCTGTATCCAACCAACTTACTGCTTATCTCTTACAGAATGACCTCCTAGACCCTAATCAGTCAGGCTTCAGGACTGGTCACTCCACAGAGACAGCCCTCATTGCGGTCACAGAGGCACTTCACTTAGCAAAAGCGAAAGGCCTCTCCTCTGTCCTGATTCTCCTAGATCTATCTGCAGCCTTCGACACAGTCAACCACCAGATCCTCCTCGCGGCCCTCGCAGGAATGGGAGTGGCTGGCTCTGCGCTGACATGGTTGTCATCATACCTCAATGACCGCTCCTACCAAGTGTCATGGAGAGGGACCCTGTCGGCCACCCGCCCCCTGCGGACGGGTGTCCCCCAGGGCTCGGTTTTAGGACCCCTTCTCTTCTCCCTCTACACTAAATCACTGGGTAACATTATCACGTCTCATGGCTTCTCCTACCACTGTTATGCCGACGATACTCAACTCTTCCTCTCCTTCCCTCCCTCAGATATCCACGTCTCTGAGCGGATCTCGGCCTGTCTGTCCGACATCTCCGCCTGGATGACGACCAACCACCTCAAACTGAACCTAAGCAAAACAGAATTGCTCCACCTGCCGGCCAAATCCTCCCCCCTGACCGACCTTTCCATCACAGTCGAGAATGCAGCTGTGACCGCGTCCCCGACCGCCAAGAACCTTGGTGTTGTCCTCGACGACCAGTTGAACTTCTCTGCTCACATCGCAGCGACAACCAGAACCTGCCGATTCCTCCTGAGCAACGTCAGAAGGATACGCCCCTTCCTGACAAAAGAAGCCACCCAACTCCTCGTCCAATCAACAGTCATCTCCCGCCTCGACTACTGCAACGCACTGCTCGCTGGCCTCCCGGCCACTGCCACTAAGCCTCTTCAACTCATTCAGAACGCAGCGGCCCGCCTGATCTCAAACCTACCGAAGTCGGCCCATGTCACCCCACTTCTTAGGGACCTGCACTGGCTCCCCATTGCTGCACGAATCCGCTTCAAGGCCCTTGACCTAGCATACCGTGCGGCAAAGGGAACTGCTCCCGCCTACCTCCGGTCAATGGTCTCTAACTACACACCCTCAAGACCCCTACGCTCTGCATCTTCTGGCCGCCTCAGACCTACTCCTATCCAAGCTCCGGGAGGGTCATCAAAGAGAAGTCGCCTATTCTCAGTCCTTGCCCCACAATGGTGGAATGAACTACCCACCCCAGTTAGGACAGCCGAAACACGTCCAATCTTTCGCCGTCGACTAAAGACTCACTTCTTCAACCATTATCTGAATTAAAAAAAAAAAAAAAAAAAAAAAAAATCTAACCCTAACTAACCATACTGTCATGCACTTGTCCTAATAAACTAACCTACACTGTAGCACTCAACACTTTGATGAACATTGTTACTCAGCTGATAGAGTTGTGCTCTTCCTGATGGCTTGTCGTACAGAACTTGTAAGTCGCTTTGGATAAAAGCGTCAGCTAAATGACTAAATGTAAATGTAAATGTAAATGTATATGCAGAATCCAGAGGTTTAAGAGTTGATGCCGCAGCATGCCTATAAATTACATCACCATAGTCCAAAACTGATAAGAAGACTGATTCAACAATAATTTTTCTACTAAATAGAGGACAATTGGATCTGTTTCTGTACAGGAAACCAATTTTCTGTCGCAGTTTAGAGGCAAGATTGTCCACATGGAACTTAAATGTAAATGTCTCGTCAAGCCACAGGCCAAGATATTTATACTCAGTGACTCTCTCTATACAAGAGCCACTGACAGTAGATATCCTCACATCATCAAAGTTAATATTCCTTGCTCTTGAAAACAACATACACTTTGTCTTACATTAAGAACCAATTTAAGACTAGTAAGGGCATCCTGTGTAGAGCATAAAAGTAAAGTTGCAATTTCTCAATGGCTAACTGTACAGAGTCTGCAATACAGTACACAATTGTGTCATCAGCATACAAATGGGCATGACATCCATACAAAGAAGAAACAATATCATTAATATAAATTGTAAAAAGGACAGGACCCAAAACTGAACCTTGTGGCACACCTTTAGTCATGGCCAGGCAAGAATTCAGATTGTGCTTGACCTAACTTCACACACTGCCGCCTAGAAGATAGATAATCCTGAACCCAGACACAGGCATTATCATCCAACCCAATGTTAGATAGTTTATTTGTTTAACCTTTATTTACCCAGGGTAGGTTCGCTGAGCACAGATGCTCTTTTTCAGCTACACCCTGCTTCACATTCACACAGTTCCATTCATACCTGGGAGCTGCCCACAACCACAGTCTTTAGAAGTAAGTAGTGATCAACTGTATCAAATGCTTTTGATAAATCAACAAAGAGGGCAGCACAATGTTTCTTCTTATCTAATGCTGAAATAATGTCATTTGTAACCAACGTGATGGCTGTAGTACTACAGTATGTTTGGCTCTAAAACCAGATTGTTGAGAACTAAGTATGGAGTTAATTGAAAGGTAAAATTTAAGTTGTTTGCTTACTAGTGTTTCCAGGACTTTAGCTAGGCAAGGTAACCTGGAGATAGGACGATAATTATCTAAGTTATCCCTATCACCTCCCTTATGTAAAGGAATCACCCGTGCAGATTTCCAAACTAGAGGAAATCTACCTGAGGAGATAGAGAGATTAAAAATATAAGTCATCTTCTCAGCAATAACTGGTGCAGCCAACTTAATAAAAAAAATACTCTAAGTTATCCTTACCTGTAAAACACTTTGCATCGATTGATTGCAAAGCATCAAATACAGCTGACTGTGTAAAAGGTTGAAAGGAGAAATGTGAAGTGACGCCCACAGGGTACAAACAATCAGAATCAACAGGACAAGGTCCATTATAGTTCCTATTAAATAAATTACCAGCTTCTGCAAAATGCCTAGGCAACACAAATTGTACTCTGCTCAGAGATCACACAGTTTTGATTGATTGATTGATTGAAAAACTTTATTAACAGATTGCAGAATGGGTACAGTACAGTACAGCTCAATACACACAATTGTTAAGGGGATGCAGACCAGAGAAAGACTTTTGTCTTGTTTACATCAGGGTCCCCCATTTTCAATTCATCATAACATATATGACATACACGACATACAGATAGACAGTACTGCTACATCTATACATTTATGACGTACCAGATTTGCAAATACAGTACTGTTTGTGATACAAAGAGAGTCTAAAAAAGAGAGTATATACATTTGATGTAGAAACTGTACATTGGAGGAGGTTGGGTAGGTGGGGTGGGGGGGGGGGGGGGGGTTGGGTAGGCGGGGTGGGGTGGTGGAAACTGTACAACTGTACAAGCAAAACTGTACATTGGAATATCGACGGACACACTTGAGGGCCGACAGGGGAACAAGATGGCTGCCTGAGCTGAGAGCTCCGCATTTCCTCGACATTAATTACATTTTTTACCTCCACTCGTTAAATAATTTAACTACTCCTTTATCCCAACTTGGAGTCAAAAGTGCAGACAACAAGATGTCATTAGATCGTGGTGGTCGTGGTGGCACTGGTCGAACGACACGCAAAGGCAAACAATTCAGCGAGGACCAAACACAAGAAACCGAAACAGATGAACCTGAACCTACATTACAGGCAATTATGTCAGAATTAAAACACCAACATACTGTGGTAGTAGAAAGACTGGATGGCATCGACACACGCTTGGGAGATATGACCACCGAAGTATCGGCAATCAAAGTCACGCTAAAAAAAACCAACAAAGCACTGGAGACACAGAAGCTACGCCTGGATGAAGTAGAAACCCGGGTCTCAACAGCTGAAGACACTCTGACAACCAACAAGAAGACAGCAGACAGTGCAAATAAGAAAATACAAGCGTTGGAAATAAAAGTGGACATACTAGAAAACAAAGAACGGATGAAGAGCTTGGTTCTATTGGGTCTCCCAGAAAAATCTGAATATGGACAAGAACTTATTGACTATATTGAACAGAAGTTACCACATTGGCTCAAAATCCCCGGCAAACAATTCGACATAGAACAAGTCATGCGCTCCGGCCGAACCCCACCTGAGCCAGGAAAACCACCAAGACCAACACTGATTCGTCTCCTACGGTTCAGAGATGCGAAACTAATACTACAAACTGCAAAGAAGACACAGATGCAAGAAAAGGGAATCAAACTCACCATTCGTCAGGATCTGCCAAGGGAAGTACGGATCAAACGCAGAGAATTCGACGAGGTGATCAAAGTACTCATCCAGAGGAATATCTTCAGAGGATTTGCATATCCAAATCGACTGCGTGTCCTTCACGACGACAGCATCGTCCTCTTCAACAACCCAACAGCGGTGAAGGAGATTCTCGAGACAATCGAACTGTCGCCGTAAGTTTCGCATTGGCTCTGCATTCTGCCACCAAGAGTGGAGGTAAGACGTTGTTACTGTAGGTCCCCTCCTCATGAAAATCGTGTAGTAGAAATATCCATCTATGAAAAGCGTGTGTGTGTTGATGGTTTAGCCAAGATCCATGTGGATCTGTTTTGTATATATCTTTCTGCACACGTTTGCGCTCATACTTCCTGCAACAAAGAGTGACGTCACGCGGACTGTACCATTTGAAAGGGGTTTACCCCACGATAAGACGTCAACACTTGTAAGCTATAATACTATTGCAATGACTGCTTCTTTCAATTCTACACAATTAAGCATGGATGAAATTGAAGAACTATTTTTATGATGGAAGTGGGGGGGGGGGGGGGGGGGTAAATTAGGCCATTTTACTCGCCAAATGCAAGTATTTTTTATGTTTGGCCAGTGATTCATGAAGACCACTCACCACACTGGCGAGTAAAGACAATCGCCAGAGCCAACGTTAGGTAGCTAGTCACATAGATATAAAACACTAGATGGCTCAAGGCGGAGTCTCCCGCGTACTTCAGCGGCGGCCATCTTGCGAGAGTACATGCACCATAGACATGCATGTTATGAGTGGGTGTGCTTCACCCTTGCAAGATGGCCACCATGTGGCAACGTTGGTCTCCGTTGGCCAGCAGGCGTCTATATTAATCCCAGCCGAAGAGTGCAAGAGCGCTTCCGCATTTTGCCCTGATTGGCCCCGGTAACGCCCTCCAAATGCGCATTTTCTTTTTCCCCGTTCAGACGCCGAAATAGAATACATGTATATTATCGCGACGCGGACCAGATTCACTCGCAACGCCATAACGTTATTTCCCTGTACATTGCAACGTTAACACAAAGCAGCTGTCAACTGTACTTTACATATTATCCAAACGAGGACCACATAACGCCATAACACGCCATAATGTTATTTCCCTGTACATTGTAACGTTAACACAACGCAGCTGTCAACTGTACTTTACATATTATCCAAACGAGGACCACATAACGCCATAACACGCCATAACGTTATTTCCCTGTACATTGTAACGTTAACACAACGCAGCTGACAACTGTACTTTACATATTATCCAAACGAGGACCACATAACGCCATAATGTTATTTCGCTGTACATTGTAACGTTACATATTATCCAAACGAGGACCACATAACCGCATCGCTGCTTCAGCATAATTGTTTGTGTTATTTCCCCGGGTGAGGAGACCGCGCGCGCCCCGGTAACTGAGTGCCCAGCACTCTCTGCGACTGTAGAGGCGCTCAATGTACCGCAGGTACTTTTCATACCTGCAATTGATCAAATAAGGAAACAAACACAGAAGATGCACATACATGGATGTAATGACAGCAAGAAGAGGTACACATATGAAGTATCAAGTATGCAAACATCGCCTGCTGCGTCCATCGCGTATATATACCGTATTAGCGCTTTAATATGGCGTGTTCTGTGATTAATGTGATTGACCAGCGTTAACGTGATTGACCAGCGTTGCGACCAGCGTTGCTAATATGAACCAAAGGCTTTAATATGGCGCGTTCTGGCATCTGTGATTAACAGTGTTGAATGGGGGTCTGAACCAAGCGAGGACCTCATGCGCATGCGCGGCGAGCACCTGGGCGAAGGAAAAGGAAATGCGCATTGCGCACCGGCGAATGGGGAAGAATGCGGAAGCGCTCTTGCACTCTTCGGCTGGGATTAATATAGACGCTGCCAGCAGCGCGGGTAAGCCATCTAGTGATATATATCTATGGCTAGTCAACCTGTAGCTTGCTTGCAAACTAAACGTTAGATGCTGGGCTCCCCGACCAGCAAGTTAGCTAGCTAACTTTGCTAACCATTACCAACGCCAGCTACGTGGTTTTGATTGATTGATTGACAACTTTATTAACAGATTGCAGAATGGGTACAATACTATGAGGGCCGACGTGTATGTGTATGTATGTATGTGTGTGTGTGTGTGTGTGTGTGTGTGTGTGTGTGTGTGTGTGTGTGTGTGTGTGTGTGTGCGTGTGTGTGTGTGTGTGTTTGTCGGGTGTCCAGTAGGGCTGTCCCCGACTAAGGATTTGGATAGTTGATTATGACTGGCAAAAATTTTCCATTAGTCGACTATTAGTCGACAAAAAAAGTATAATATTATTATTATTATTATTATTATTATTATTATTATTATTATTATTATTATTATTATTATTATTATTATTATTATTATTATTATTATTATTATTATTATTATTATTATTATTATTATTATTATTATTATTATTATTATTATTAATCCTCTTTCAGTGCCTCTGTGCCTGTTTTCGTAGGCAGTTAGCCTCTAGTATGCGTGCCATTAGCGTTAGCCACGCTTCTAGGCCTCTTTTCTTTTGGAAAGAACGATACAAAAAAAGATATATATATATATATAATTTTGTATTTTTTTTTGTATTCGACTAAGAGGTTGGCAGTCGACTACGGCTCCTTTCGACCGATTAGTCGACTAATCGACTAATAGGGGTCAGCCCTAGTGTCCAGTACAGTATCAGTGAGGAGAGATGGTAGCCTCCATATAGAGAGAGTGATCTGCAATCTGCTTAGGTTGGAGGTGCAATTCCTAACAGGCTCAACCATATGGATAAAAGTGCCCATATTATGTGCATTACACAAACCAAAAACAGATATTGTCGGAATTACTAGAAGAAAGAAACGTCACCACCTTTGGCTAATAGTAATTTATTCATTTATTAGGATTTCTTTTGGACAATAAGGTATGAGCAGGTTAAACACCTTTTTTTGTTGTTAAATCTATTCCATCATTTCCGACCTACAAACAACTCTTATATGTTGTGTAGACGTTCGTGTAGATGTGGTGGCCGCTAACCTTACATTTGTTCCTAATGTGTGCTCAGTGCTCAGTATGTATGTGATGACGACACGACACACAAGAGTAATAATTATTTGTATTTTCAGGCTGTATCTGAGCCTATACAGTCTGAAAATATAAATAATTATTTGTGTCGTGTCATAGCAGCCACCACATCTACACGAACGTCTACACAACATATAAGAGTTGTTTGTATGTCGGAAATGATGGAATAGATTTAACAACAAAAAAAGGTGTTTAACCTGCTCATACCTTATTAAAAGCGTGGGGCAGGAGCAGCACGGATAACTTGGTTCTGCTAATGTATCGTGCTTCCATTCAAACAGACGGCAACACACGTGAAGTCAAGTCTCGCTCGTGTGAGACTTCCTCTCTAGATACTCTTCAATACCTGTCCAGGGTACTCCTGGGTCCTAGTGCCCCCCCATGTTACACTATATGTCATGCACATGTATTTTATACGTTAATACAATTGCATTTATCTTTAGTCCTAATTCTGTCACTGTTTGATGTCACAAAGAAGGGTGTATCCGAAAGCTGCCTACAACATTTGTAACATGTGATGAAAAAGTAAACAAATAATTAACGATAGGTTATGACTATAACCAAGTTCTGTCAATAGTGGTGACGCTCGGCATCACTCTAGCACTGTCCTCGCACACATGCACGCGCACTGAATAAAGACCACAATGTACCTTTATATCCCAATATTTGTCTGACCACACCCCTATCAGCTCACCTACATAAGCAGGTGTGTGGTCACCTGCTCTCCTCCTTCCCAAGCTTTCACCACAAGGTGAGATCAAGGGCTGCAGCGGCGTCGGATGCCGAGCGTCACCACTATTGACAGAACTTGGTTATAGTCATAACCTATCGTTCTGTTTCATAGTGGATCCGCTCGGCATCACTCTAGCACAAAGGGAGGCCGAGCGGAGCCACCGGCCGACAAATACACCCCGCTGAAAGCCCCCCACAACCATCAGAACAGGGAGGGCCGAGCCCCCCCGACCCCCCCTAATGGAGGGAACCCCCCCTATTAGAGGTTTCCTGGGAGGGCGACGGACCCGACCATGCGAAGAGGCACTCAAGCAACTCAACGCACAGGGTGAGCAGACCGTGGCTTGACCCCACGACTACACACACGCACAACCCGCATGCCACCCGGGAACGAACGGAGGGAACAACCTCGTTACTGCCCCCAGAATCACGGGGTCAAGGGCAAACCCAACCCCGTGGCAAGGCCGTAGCAGCGGAGCGCGAAGCAAGACCCAGACCCACCAAAGGGACTGGACCCCCTGGAACGGGGGCCCGGAGAAGTCCATGATGCCAGCATCAAGACCCCACCAGGTGGGCACTTAGTGACCCCGCCCCCCACATCGCCAGCGTATTCGGACAAAGGCCCCTCAGCCGAGCGGGCCCTGTCCCCCCAATAGTCCACCGCCTGGCACACTGACCCTGCAGAACAGGCAGTCAGCATGGCCGTAAGCACACAAAAAAGGTTAACCAACGGAAGCAGGCAGCGCACCGGGGAAAAACCAGGCAACAGGCTGTTAACCCGAGCCTGGAGACTGCGGACGAGACAGGCGCCAGAGGGGACAGCTGAACACAGCCGCGCCGGCGGAAGGGGCATATGCTGGCGTTGTTGCATGACCAAGCCTCCATTTAAAAAAAAACCACCCAGAGGGGTTGAGGCAGAGAAGGCTGACACGATTGGCAGACGTCATGAACGTGCAGGGGCACCCTCAACCGGGTAACCCGGGAGTTGACACTGCTCCAACACACCAGGGAATCAACCACCTTGGTGTTACCCAATGCGGTGGTTGTTCCTATAACCCCTCAAGAAAAAACTCCAAAACACACCTGCGGGTATACACCGGCTATACCGCAGTACAAGTGTTTCAGTTTCCAAAAAAGGGTTAACCCACGCCTACGGGTCGACGAAACATTACTTCGGACCGGGCCCGGCTATACGGGAAGCACAGGGTCACCAGAGGAGGTCAAAGACCACCCCAACAGGCCCCTCTTCGCCATGCGTGAGAGAGGAACGAAAAGAATGGAGAACCAGCCCCAAGCACACCGTACTTGGTATTCCCAGGCGGTCTCCCAACCAAGTACTAACCAGGACCAAACTGCGTAGCGGCCGAGATCTGACGAGATCGAGCGTGTACAGGTTGGCAAGGCCGTAAGCCATTACGACAGTGCTGAGTAAAAAATTTACCCAACCAGGGTCTCCATAGCGCTTAACCCTGTGACACCCGGACCGACCTGGCATTTTTCCCCTGAAAAAAGCCCAAGTCCCTCAGGGTACCAGAACAGCAGATCTGCATCCCCGGCGCACAACGGGTTCAACTGATCCGGACCAGCGTGACCAGAACCAGTCCCGTGCCCTAACCACGCCGACATGCCTACTCCAGGAGAAGGGGCAGATATGCGTGTTGATCTTAAACATGAAAAGAAGGCGCCACCCAGACGTTCGGGGCGAACCGCGCCCGGTGGCCCACCCCCAGGGCGTGAGACCCCTCTACATATGTTCAGATCCATTCCGTCATCATCCCCCAGATATGAACGAGAATCCGTCGACAACCAAAACAGGTCGTCGGAAGAGGAAAAACCTCCATCCCAGTTGCTTTATAAAAACGCCGTTTTAACCCCAAGCAACCAAGGCGTGCCAGTCAGTCGCCTGATTACAGAACACCCCGAGCTAGCACTATGCGTGCGTCGGGACACAACCACATCAATGAACAGGCTATTTAGACCTGTCATTGAATCCCCAAGGCGCCCAGGGGAACGACAAGAGGGGTGTGATACTTCCTAACTCCAACTCTTTTTAAAAGAAAAGAAGGAAGCACCAACAGTATGTATCCCAGTCTACACAGCCGGGGGTAATTTTTTTTTTACATTTTTACATCCCACCACCCTCCCATAGAGAGGAGACGGAAATCCCCAGAGAGACTTCCCACGCGAGCTGTACAGATTGAAAAGAATATATTGCACCTTGAGCCATGTAAAAGTTTGGTTTTAGGGCTCTCCGGGGAGGAGGCACTGAACCCATACACACTCAATAATCGAATTGAATCGAATACACACACAATAGAGTAGGACTCCTTCTTGAGGTTCCACTCACCTTATCAATCTGAGGAGGAGGCTCTGTACTCTGAGGAGGCTCCCTCACATGGAAGGAGAGTCCCAACTCACAGAAGGCCCAAATAGGAGCTTTGTGAGGAGGAGCCCTGACCACCCCCCGAAACAGATCCATCATATGGACCTGAACAGCACACGGAAGTCCTACCAACAGAGACGTGCACAGTGACGTACTCTATGGCGGGGGAATTTCTGCGGTGCACACGCCCAATATTCCAGGGCGTGGGACCAGGAAACTCCCTCCCCCCCCCCCCTCACCCTGTAACGTGCCGAACCGCAACGTGACAGGAACCTTGAAGGACAGGTGGGTTTACCCCTGACCAACAGAAAAAAGGGGGAGGAAAGGTTACCAGTTCACCCCTTACGACCCCACACCCATGATACGATGTAATGACAAAAAGAGAGTATGACACAGTCATAGTCAGCTCCATGAAGCGTCTAACAGCTTCACACAGCGCATGTGCTAACCTGCTATCTGATTTTTACTAAGGAAAAAACACAGAATAGAGAGGGCTCTCCATGAGCCCCGGTACCAAATTTACACATGTGCTTCTGTGGCCAGCCCAACCCAGTTGTAGGTCACATGACACACACAACCCATCATCACCTACAAAAAATGGCAAAAACACTCTACAGAGGAACGCCGTTTTTCATAATGAGAGAATACATAATTCTCTATTAGTATCGGCCACAGGCCTTGCTAAGCACACACGAAAAGCGACCAAACAATCTTTTCCTTTAGGAAAATAAAGTTCCTCAAGCAGTTTTAGCACAACCTCAGCAATCAAGCTAAGGGTTACATCATATCCCTACCACACAGTGACACAATATAGTGTAACAACATGTCTGAGAGGAGGATGAAGAAGTCCCCAGGGAACCGGGGGGAAACACAACCCTCCTACTTTACCCTTAATACGGCCAGTTGAACAGGTAAACCTGTTAATATGTGAACACACTGTTCATTGTCATTACAGGCTGAGAAAATAATCATTCTTTACTCATATGTCACTAAGCATAGCTTTATAGGTTAGTTTAACCCCCTTAGTTGTGAGTACACAGTACATAAACACACATGATCTTTCTCAACACAACAAACCAGATAATTTTCACATCTGTAACAAACAACCCGATTTGCATGGAGAAGCTAAATACCAGTGACAAGACAATTCACACATAACTCGCATCGTATCCTAAATGTAGTGCAGCAACACTCGTTTTGGAAAACATCGTTATTTACAAAACATTTAGAAGGGAAAGCAAGAAGAAGTGCTCAAGGTCTGGTCAGACCTTGCCTACCTTGAGCGCAGATCAAGCGAAACTGCAGTCTCTAACAAGGCACCGTAGTAAACACAGCCGTTCTGTGTTGTCGACCTGGGCAGCGTCGCCGCTCCATCCCGCCGCTACGGTCCCCCTTGTTGACGCAGGCCTTGCCGTCCTGGCTCAGGGCAGGTTCGACAAACATCCTCTGTCAAAGATGACGTCGTAGTCAAGAGTGTTTAAAACATGTTATAATCAAAGCACGTTCAACAGTGTAGCATTAAGCTAACGGCCACCCTCGGCCGATAGCAGCAAGCTAACGTTTCCTAGCCTAGCCTAGGTAGGCCACAACTAGCACGCAAGCTAACGTTTCCTAGCCTAGTGATCACAACAGGCTAGCACCGCAGCTAACAGCTGACTGGCTAACAGTAGGCCACCACTAGCACGTAAGCTAAGCAGCTATCACCTGAACTTGTACACAATGATATAACAATCACTCAGACAGGCCGCCGTTCTGAAACCCTCCTCACTGTTTAAGAGAGAAGAGAAACGAAATGTTAACACAGTTTTACAACAGTGATTTTACCAACACCCGGCGGGGCCAGCACAATTCCCATGGGCTGTAGCTGACTTGAACACAGATCTTCCACTAACGAACATCCATGCCCATATTTCCTCGTGAGGGAATACTCTCATTTGTATATGAAAGACGGGGCCTCACGGTGACAGAGAAACATCCACTCGTCCAGAAAACACAGGGATCACCAGTGTTACTGGTCGTGGCCCACTAGTTAACTATAATGGGCTTCAGACCAAGGTCCTCTGCTGTTGCCTAAGAGGCTTGAACAAAGGACCCTTAATCTGGGGCCGGTGTTCGTAAACATTGTCAGCTAGCCCCCATAGCACTAACAGACAAGTGGAGCTCGCAAGCAAAACATCACTCACCAACCTGGAACCCACCGCTCCTCACAACAGCGGCGCGTCCTACAGTCCAGCTGCCGCTGAAAGGTTTTACCGCAACCAGCCACAGCAAGGAACTGCAGTTGGGAGGCATGCAGCGGCGTGCTCCCAATACAAAAACCGGTGGAGGATTTTTAGAATGATCATCATCTTCCAGACACTCCAGTACGAAGACAATATCGCCGTATTTTCTCGAATATAGTGAGAGAGAAAATAAAGATATGATGTCAACGTATCTCTTGTTTTCCAACTCTTCTCCTACTATCACATTCACGTCAAGTGGGGATCTACCGAGGCACTTCCTTGTGGTGAAAGCGAGAAAGGAGGAGAGCAGGTGACCACACACCTGCTTATGTAGGTGAGCTGATAGGGGTGTGGTCAGACAAATATTGGGATATAAAGATACATTGTGGTCTTTATTCAGTGCGCGTGCACGTGTGCGAGGACAGTGCTAGAGTGATGCCGAGCGGATCCACTATGAAACAGAACTGTATTAGACACTTGTTAATGATGAATAGGCTTCACTTTAGATTGGCCCCCACGATAGCATCTGCAAATGATTTATAGATGTTTTATGAATGTCTTAACAAATCATTTGTTGAACATGAAAAATAAATGGAGATACAGTATAGTCGTTTTTCCATATCCATTTTTCAAAGCATCTACAAATGTGTTACTACACATTAAACAACATTATTTAATGATGAACAAATCAAGTACAAACAATGTTGATAATGAGTTATAAATAATGTAGAACTCATTTGTAAATGTTATACAAATATAGTTATAAATGATTTAATAATCATTTATGAATGTATATAAATGGTTTGTTCATGATTAGTTCATTATCCACTAATGCGTTATAAACACTTTGTAAATGGTATACAAATATAGTTATAAATGATTTAATAATCATTTATGAATGTATATAAATGGTTTGTTCATGATTAGTTCATTATCTACAAATACCTTATAAAAAACTTCCGGTCAGCTATAGAATGGAGTAAGTCGCATGTGACACAGCTGCTCACCCGTTATTTTTTTTTCATTTTAAAAACATATTTATAGACCACCAATGCGTTTAAAACTTGACGCATATATCAACTGAGATTATCAACTAACTATACTGACTGAAAGAATCGAGATGCCTCCAAAGAAAAATCAAACGATCTCAAAACCAAGCGCAGAGGACTCGCCTACGGCCACAGGATACATGAGACAAATAGCGGAGAATATAGACGTGATAGCGGCCGCCTCAAGTTCAACCCCTACAAATACCTCCGCGGACACCGAATATATCATCCGGGAAATGAAAAAAATGGAGAAGATAATGGAGACAATGGAGAAGACAATAACCCAAAAAGTAGAAGCTATCAAAGAATCTATCGAAGGCAAAATAGAAGCGCTAAGAGTGGACGCCGAAGCACATATTAAGCGCACCGCGGCACTGGAAACAGGCCTGGAAGACCACCAACAAAATTTCGTTCGGATCTACAAAGACGTAGATGATATCAACGTTAATCTAACTGCTGAGATGAAGGGAAACTACAAAGAACTCAATACGGAGCTCAACGATATAACGGTTGAGCTTAAGCGAATCAATGAAGAACAGAAAGCCAAAATATTCTAGATGGAATATCAAAGTCGCAAGCTGAATATTCATATAGTCGGTCTGGATGAGTCGGTGAGCTGCGCACACCCTGAAGAGTTACCCTGCAATACTTCGCATCGTCGATAAACAAGGAGCAAGGGTTTTCCTCAACTCGCCTGAAGATGCAGCACAAAACGCAGGATAGTGTATAAATGGCCTTTTAATCTCTGTTATGCATGGACACCATATAGAATAAACTTTAATGAACCGATGATTTGGGACAGAGAGACCTACGAGCTCAGAGTTATTGAATGTTTTCCCCGTTGGGCTTCTATTATTGCGGACATATTGGATTCAAAATTGGAACGATATAGAGAAGATGAACATGGCGTTGAAGTGATCCTTATTTTAAGAGTATGGAATTCTAACAACATTCCAGAACATACTGGAACATTCGAACACTGTAAAAACGACATATTGGAATAATCTAGAACATCCTTTGATATAGGGAACATTCTGGAATAACAGCAATACCCAGACATACTACCAGAAGCCCTTCGGGGGAATAACCAACAACATCTAGCTGCAGAACCACAGAACCATCACAGCAGCGGCCGGCTGGAATAACATTCTTCACAACGGATCATCGCCCACCCCTGGCCAGGGGAAATGCTGCCTATACGTATTTAAAAACTGCTTTTTATTAATTGGAAATATTTCCACTACTTCTCCAATTTATACTTTAGATGTTTAAGCATAGCAAAGCTCTTTTAAGATCTAAGTTAATGTTCTCTTCCTTTTTTCTTGTTTTTTTTCTTCTCTTTTCTCTGATTTATTGAGGTTCTCTTTTCAGTTCAATACCTCCATATTATGCCTGGGTTATTATAAATTACACAAGTTCATATAAAATGTAAGTGATTATGGCATGATAATTGAAGCTTATTTTTGGTCTTTATTTTTAGTTTTATCTTATTTAAATTTTTATTTAACGGAAAGTGGCCAAGCCACAGTTGACATTCTACTTATGGTAGAATTTAGAATGTTAGATCCTATGGTATACATAGGAATGTTAAGGATAATTGGATCATTCTGGGATAACCGGTGGTTTAAGGGAGGGAGTCATACGCGAAGGTTGTGTTCATGGAACACAATCCTGTACGACTCTCGGTGGGAGGGGAGGGAAGGGGATTTTTATTTGTATATATGTATGTTTGTATGTATTATATTATATTGTATTATATTATATGTATGTTCGTCTGCACTCACGTTGAGGAGGGACACCCTTGAGCTGAGCGTGCTCGCAGCCTCTACTGGCACGTGTGTGTTGGGGCTGGGGGAGGTAGACAAACTAGCTGCACAGTTCATAGCATATTCCACCTGCACTGCTAGTCTAATAGCTACTGCTGCTAATGTCAGCTCGTCATTTTCCAACAGTAGTCTTTCCCTGATTTTATCACTGTCAGTGTTCAATATGAGTTGGTCTCTCACCATTTCATCCTGTAATGCCCCGAATTTGCATGAGCTAGCCAAGCCCCGTAGGTCCGCGACGTACTGCGTTATTGACTCGCCAGTGCGTTGATGTCTCCGTCGGAACACAACTCGACGGAGGAGTGCAGTCTGTGGAATGGCGAAATGTCCCTTTAGGAGCGCCACCACCGACGTATATGTGTCACTGTCTAATGTGCCGAGCGTTTCACACACACACTGTCCCTCCACGCCTAAACAGTGCTGTAGTAATGCACGTTTTCTCACCGCGGACAAGTCCAAACCGGTAGCCAGGATATACGTCTCGAACGAGGAAATCCAACGCGCCCACGGGACGGGCGGCTCACCGGGCAGCGGTAGGAAGGGTGGAGGGGGTGGGATAGATAATTCAGCCATCTCTCGTCGCCAATGTTATGTTGGAAGAATCAGACAACACGTAGTTTCAGCATGTCGGTATTTACTGAACTGCAGACACATGCATTGTAATGTACACCAGAACATCAACGCCAACGTCACGTTCAGCCATATGCCGTAACGTGAAACTCAACAGAATAACACGACACTGTCGCAATAGTTAGAACACTAGTTCAAGTGCTGGCACTCGCTAGAGTACCAGACGTAACAATCACATCATTTAAGAGTGTCATATTACAGCACCTGTGTAGTCTGCGTCGTATATATATATGCGCGTCACTGCTACTACACTGAAAAAAACGGGAAAGAGCAGGTCTTTGAATTTACATCAATACAGTTAGTATATGCAACAAATTCATTTATAATCCTTTTGTGATCATGTTTCAAGTAAACTTCTGTTGTTTATGGAAAATGTTGAATTTACTGGTTTTTCTCGCGTTGATTGAATTCTGAGATCAGTTGAGTTGAGTTGAGTCACCAACCGGAAATAGCATTCGAGCGGCAGAAAAGTGGCAGACTTGTTGAGAGTGAGAGAAGAAAGCAACAACTCACCCCGAATTGAAAGTAAGTTCATCAAATTGATTTATGTTGGTGTTCAATTGGGCAACATTTCCTCTAACGTTATATTGCTGTTTTCATACAGTATGTAACTTAACCATTTAAAAAGTCTCTGTGTCTAACTTGTCAATGCTAACTTGGCTAATGTTAGTCCCGAAAGGGGCTGTACAATTTGGCTATCCAACCGCTCTCCCAGGATATATTTGAAAGGTTTGTTTTTTGGTTATCTACCTTAGCTAGTGCTAGCTACAGTAGCTACCTCACTTCAAACAAACTCCTTAAATGGCTAACCGTTACCAACGCCAGCTACGGTGGTTTTGATTGAAGAGAGAGAGGTTAGGGAGGCACATTGTGTCACATTATGCAAAACACGCCCATTTTAGTTTGATTGATTGTAGCCACACCCCTTTTTGAGATGATGTATGGCCCCTAAGTCCCGCCCCCTTCTCTGATTGGTCGAAATGTTTAATGGGGCGTGACTTAGGGGTATGCCATACCTTATAAGGGCATATAGCAAAGTTTGATGGATTGTAGCCACGCCCCCTTTTTGATATGATTTATGACCCCTTAGGGCTTCTCTGATTGGTCGAGGATTCAAGGAGGTGGGACATCCGGTTTCGAGGGGAGGGACATCCGGTTTAGGAGGGGAGGGACATCTGGTTACGGAAGGGGAGGAGTTTTCAGAATTTTCAAATTTTCTTTTCAAAATAAAACTTACTTTAATTTTTTTTTTCAAAATAAAAGTTCTTCAAAATAAAAGATTCAGAAATACGTTTTTTTATTGTCAGAAATAAAAGATTCAAATTTCTTTTTTATTTTCAATTTTCAGAATGTGTGTATTCCAAGGTTTTCAGATTAAACATTTCACAATATGTATTTGTCTATTCCAAGGTTTTCAGAAAAATACAATATCTTCAGAAGGTATTTTGTGTATTTGTGTATCTTAAGAATATAGTTTCACAATAAGTATTCAAATGTTTACAGAATAAATGTGTGTATCTTAAGAATGTGTGTATTCCAAGGATTAGAATAAACATTTCAAATGTGTATGGTTTAAGTTACAGAATTAAGAATAAGTGTATATCTTCAGAATAAATGTGTGTGTGTATGTGTGTGAGTGTGTTCAGAAAATGGTTGCATGGACTTCCGGTTTAGCTACAATATGTAGCGCACGCGTTTGGTAACAGCTCCGCTCCCGTCACCGTTAATTTCGTTCAAAAACATTATTTTAACAAATACCAATGAGATTAAACCACATCGTATGTATTAATAGGAACTTCTACTAACTATATCAAAAGACATAAAGACTCAACATGGATGGTAAGGATAAGAAAAAGGTTGGAAAGAAACACGAAGCAGTAAATCCAACGGCAACGATTGAGACACGTTCAAAAAAAATAACAGGCGACGCGGCGGCAGATCCGTTGTTGACAATCCCCGATGGGGGGAATATAACGGAGAATATACCGGGACCATCGGCAACTGGCTCCGAGAGGGAGACAATAGAAGACAACATAACGGGAACGACAGGAAAAAGTACAGTGAAGGACAAAGCAGAGGATTTTGAGAAGATAATAGCCAACAAATCCATCGGTCCCATCACTGCACCTACAATATCAACTGACACAGGCAGTGCAATTACACAACCCGACTTCAACTCTCTGACTAGCCTGATTAAGGAACAGATGGTAGCTTTCAAATTACACGTCGCACACATCGATGCTAAATTCGAAGAAGTTATGGAAGCGGTCGCTGTACAGTCCGTGCGAATCACGACAGTGGAGAATACGGTGACAGAAATTACACGGGTAGTCAAAGAGAACGAGAAGAACGTCAACGATGGATTGATAGAGTTAACGAAGGAGATAAAAAAGGTGGAAGAAGCATGTCGTAGGAAAATACAAGAAGTCAAAGATGAAGCGATGGAGAGGCTGCTCGAGACCCAACGTTGCTACAGGCGAAATAATATCCACATTGTGGGACTTGATGAATCAGTCAATTGCACAGACGACAAGTTTCCAACAGTGTTAACAGAGATTTTGGGTAACAACATTCTAACCACAGAGCCGATAGTGGACCAATGTTACAGAATCGGTACTCGAGAACAAAGAGGCAACGGTCCAAGAGTCATCATTGTTACTCTGCGCAAGACGGCAATAAGAGATGACATCATCAGAGTTGCACGCAACCAAAGGTGGAAACTGAAATATGGTGAAAATTCAATATTTATCTACGAAGATCTATGCAAAGAGGCCATCGCTCAGCGTTTCCCCTACAAGGAGGTGATGCAGAAATTGTTCAAGTGTGGCCTCAGACCAAGGCTAATATACCCGGCACTATTATCGATCGTGGGAAAAGACGGCCGGAGGGAAGGATTACGCACGCCTAAAGACGCAGAGGAATACTTGAATCTACATGGAGCAGGTCCCCCAGGGCAGAACGCAACACTGTCTCGCACCAGATAAGCCTACTCATCTCTCTCTTTCTCTTTGTAATTCAGTATTAGAATGACTTTACCACGACTCAACAAAAGTAGCAGAGGATATGCATGCCGGCAACACCAAGGCACAAGGTGTATAATGGTTCGTAATGCATTATATTTACAGACATCTGGTCTCCGTGGAGACAAGAATATATCATTGACACTGTGAACAATCTGGAATATTCTGGGCTCATCGCTCGACTGCTCTGGGACACTAAGGAATATCCCGAAAATACTAGTAGTCATGAACCCTGGGTAGGAAGATCATTCTGGAACATAACAGCAGTATGTTCGTATATACTAGGGTATTCTACAACCTTCTAGAATATAATGCACCATTACAACGAAGGCCTGCAACTTTAACATTAACATCCGGTGTGTATAAGCATATGATCAATTGACTGAAGTTTAATCAGGCCTTAATAAGGCTTTAAAAAAAATCAGCCACACCTAAATGTATGAGCACAACAAGGTTATTCTAATAATTTAAATAATCACTCCACTGATTTAGAGATTGGCACAATGTAGCTCTAAAAGTCTCTGTTTTTCTCTTTTATCTATGTATTCAATTTTATTCTAGTGGTTTCTCCACGTTGAGTTTTATTTTAGCTCTCACTCCCTTTTTTTTTATCTTACATTGTTCTTTTCTATTTTTTTTAGTGTTTGTCTCCAATCTTTTCCTTTTTCTGATGTTTCCTACATAAGTTAGTAGAAGGTTCAAATGAATATATCAATGAAGGTATTCTTTTTTTCATTTTTCATAATATTTTACTACATTAAGGGAAGGCGCAAGACCAAAAGCGACATTCTATTGAATTAGAATGAAAATGTTAGATCCTATGGCAATTAGCATAGGAAGAGTAGGATTACAAAGCTCAGTTTGGGCAATCCGATGGCCTAAGGGAGGGAGTCATACGCGGAGGATGTGTTTATGGAACACAGGCCTGTACGACTCTGGGAGAGGGGGAAAAGGGGGATTTTTATTTGTATATATATATGTTTTTAATCTCGGCTCTCAACGGGACCTCAATAATTGGATGTACATCTATTGTAGCTTCGCACTCCAGAAGCATTGCCAAAAACTACACAACAACATGTATAGATTATGGCTAGTTTGAATATAATGATATGGAACACTGGTGGGATAAATAAACAACACAAACGCAAAAGCGTGCTCACACTGATGAAAAAAGAACATGTGGACGTGGCTCTACTAAGCGAAACGCACATTTTAGAGAAAGACATAGATACGTTAGCGGACAACACATCATAATATTAGTCACTCTTCTTTTGGTACAAGAACTCGAGGTGTAGCCATAGTCGTTAGACGTAAGTTAAATATTGAATTAAAGGGAGTATGGTCGGATGCAGATGGTCGTATAACTATAGCTATGATTGTACACAATAACAGGAAAATAGCGTTGGCAGCGGTATATGCCCCAAATTTGTACGAAGAGGGTTTCTTCTCTACACTAACCAATGCAATGTTAGACCTTCCCGATTACTCATTTATAATAGGTGCAGATTTTAATGCCATTTGGAATCCAAGGATGGACAAATCTTACCTCGCCTTTTCCAGCGAACAAAAGAATTCATCTAAAGCATTAAAGGATTGGTCGAAGATTACAGGTGTAAATGACTTATGGCGATCACTTAATCCCACGACCCGAAAGTACTCTTGTCGATCTGCGAGACATAACACATTATCCAGAATAGATTATGTCTTTGCATCCCCGAGACTATTTGATAAATATGAAGTGGAAATGATACCCAATGCACTATCAGATCACTGTTATTTACTCCTAAAAGGAACATTTGGTATACTATCTTCCCGAGCCCCAAGATGGCGATTTAAATCGATGCTGCTTAATAACAAGGAATTCATTACACAACTCAAAGAAGCTCTTATAGTATTGCTACGGGAGAATGCAAACTCGGTGCAAGACCCCAGAATAATATGGATGTCGGTAAAGGGAATGATCAAGGATTTCACTGATAGCTTTTCCTCCAAAATGTGCAAGAATCAATGCACAAAACTGTCTGAACTGGAAACGCTTTACTCAACGTTATTTAATTCTTTAAAATACAACAACTCAACTCGACTAGAAAATCAAGTTAACGTACTAAAAATAGAGATCAATGCCATATACAGACAACAATCGGAAATACAAATACGCAGCACAAGACAACAGCAGTACTCCCAAGGTTCTAAACCTAGTCACCTATTAGCCATGCGATTAAGAATTAATGCAAAATTTGAAGATATAACTACCATTAGAGCACAACAAGTACTTGAAACAGACCCTGAAAAAATAAACGATACATTCAAAGAATTCTACTCCGACTTATATAAATCAGAAACGACCTTCGATCAAAACAAAATGGACACATATCTTAATCAAATTATTCTCCCTAAACGTTCAGAGGATGACGCTAAACAGTTAGAAACACCGATCACACTAGAGGAACTCAAGAAGGCCATATCCGAAATGCAAAGTGGTAAGGCTCCTGGAAGAGACGGTATCCCACCAGAAATGTACCTTTCTTGTTGGGACATAATTGGACCCTTATTACTAAATATGATCTTATACTCAGTCAAGGAGGGGAACTTCCATAAAAACGACAATATTGCACTCATAACAGTCCTTCTCAAAAAAGACAAAGACCCCACCGAGTGCGGTAGTTACAGACCCTTAAGCCTCCTCGGAACCGATATCAAACTGTACTCTAAGGTATTAGCCATCAGATTACAAAAGCATATGACGTCTTTAGTTCATCCGGACCAAACTGGCTTCATAAGAGGCCGCCTGATCACTGATAACATAAGACGAATACTGCACGTACTAGATGCCGACAAGGACGACACCATACCTAAGGCGATGCTGTCCCTGGATGCTATGAAAGCCTTTGACAGGCTGGAATGGTCATATCTATGGGCAGTATTAGAAAGGATGGGGTTAGGAAAAGGATTAATTGATATGATTAAAGTATTATACAAAGACCCATCGGCCATGATTACAAAAGGTACAATCATCTCCAAAATCTTTCCGGTATCACGCTCAGCCAGACAGGGTTGCCCTCTTAGTCCCGGACTATTCGATCTATCATTAGAGCCTTTAGCACAATATATAAGACAATCCCAATCCATAGAACCAATCGTAATCAAGGGCACACAACATAAAATTAGTTTATATGCGGACGACGTAATATTGTTCATGCAAAACCCCAACACCACATTGCCTCATCTGCTCAAGTTGATTGAGAACTTTGGTGATTTATCGGGATTTAAGATAAATTGGCCGAAGTCGGCTTTCCTTCCACTTAACACCCCTGCAAAAAAAGATATAACCCTCCCAGGAGAGATACCTATGGTAAAACATTTTAGATGCTTGGGAGTGGAAATATTCCCCACCATAAGACAAACGGTGAAGCACAATTACACAAAAATCCAAAACAAAATCAAAGACGACCTTGATAGGTGGGCAAAACTTAAAAACTCAGTACAGGCACGGATATCAATAGTTAAGATGGATGTACTACCTAGAATCAACTTCTTCAGTTCAATGCTACCGTTACCCCCTCCAGAGGGTTACTGGAAAAGATTACACTCCTCCACATACACATTTATTTGGAATAACAAACCACCACGTATAAAAAGATCCACCGCACAGAGAAATAAAGCAGACGGTGGCATGGCATTTCCAGATTTTTTCCACTATTTTAAGGCGTACACATTAAGACCATTGACAACATGGTTTGATCCCCAAGCATTAGTATCCTGGAGAAAATTAGAAGAAAACATAGTAGCCCCACATAGACTGAAGGACATAGCATACACTAAACTACCAATCAAGCACTGTGAACGGAAATTTGGCCCCATAATTACTCATGCGATCCGGATATGGCGTGAAACACAAAAGAAATATCCTAACCCACATAAATGGCACAATCATACTCCCTTATTCAATAACAATGCACTCCTAATTGAAAAACGACCTATAAGATTCCCTATATGGGAAGAGCAAGGCATACACTCATTAGGGGATGTTTTTAACAAACAGGGTTTTTGTAGTTATGGAGAAATATGCAAAAAATTTAATCTCACCAAGTCCACATGGCTTTTTTACATACAGTTACGGCTATGTTTGAAGTCTCACGGTGTTCCATTAGACATACCAATTGAACACCACAGATACCACAAATTCTTCTATGAAAGAGAGACATCGAGAGGTTTTGTTTCAGATTTTTATCATCAATTACTAACGTCCTCATATGAAACCCTCCAACTAGACTCTGTCTGGAGGAGGGATATACCAGACCTGGAAAGTGACTTTGATTGGCAAGGAGCCTGGGCAAATGTCCGACTTACATCAAGGAACCCGGACCATCAACAAATCAATCTTAACTATATTCACAGGACATACTTGACTCCTATAAGACTGAACAGAATGGGTCTTAAACAAGACTCCAAATGCTCCCAATGTACAAATGGGGACGAAGGGACATTTATGCACATGTATTGGGACTGCCCACCAGTTAAGACATTCTGGAAAGATGTGACCCAACAATTATCAAAACTCGTATCTTGGAATATACCTGTACACCCCTCTGTATTACTATTGAATGATGTTTTTGAGTTTGCAGTAAATCCACAGCTAAAGAGATTGGTTTTATCGGGTATCACAGTAGCTAAAAAGCTGATCGCATCACGCTGGTTTCAACCGGAAAAAAATGTGCCGGAAAGTTTGGTTTCTTACATATCTCGATGTGATTTATCAAGAAATATCTACAACAAGAATTCTGGGTCTCAATGAATCCAAAATGTCAATGTGGTTAGAAGTGGTGGAGAGAATAAAAGCTAGCTTATAATGGTAGTGTCTGGTTAGGAGCGAGGGATAATGGAGGTACTATCCAAAGAGGGGTCCGGGAGGGGGGGGTTCGAGCTGGACTATTCTTCCTGGGGTCTGGATCCAAACATATAAAATTAAACAAGAATAATCAATAAACAACATAAAAACAAAACAAATATCAATAAAACACCAATAAAATATACAAACAATTATAGAACATTAAACCAATCAAAATCAGACATACAACCAAATATGTATGCCAAATCTTTTAATATAGAACAATAACAAATATCAATAAAACAACAAATATCAATAAAACAACAAAGACATCTCAGAGAAAACTAAAACGTGCTCAAAAACAGCACAACATTCCATACACTCATACTCTAATACTCCTCATAACCACTAGACAAACACATTCCAAAACAATACCCAACCCAACACAAGAACCCATTCATTAGACACAGATTAGACCCAACCAAAATCAATCTCTTTCTGCATTACAGCCACTCGTAGTCTCCTCTTGAATCCCACCTTACTGGTAATTGAAACCAAATATTGTGGAAGTCTATTCCAGTAGGACATTGCCCTGTACATTACAGTTTTCTTTTACGGCTTCAGTTCTGGGTCTCGGCAGGGCGAACCGACCCCTCAAGGCTTGTCTAGTGCCATAGCCATGACCATCACTAATAAGCACCAGCTGCAAAAAGAGGCACACAGGTTTATGTAAAGTATAAATATTTCTCATAAACAAAATAAGACTACACACTAGTCTCTCATTGACTCTCATCCATGACAGTTCCTTGTGCATTTTCTCAACACTGTTTCTAATTGAGCTATGCAATGCAAGTCTTGCAGCTCTATTTTGAGTAAGCTGTATTTTATTTAAGTCTTGTTTGGATGCATTTGACCAGATTGCTGGACAGTAGTCCAGATGTGACAAAACTAGTGATTGTATGACTTGCTTGGTAGCTGTGTCTGTTAAAAAATAGGCATTCCGTCTAATAATTGAAATAATTCTGCTAATTTTTGTTACAATATTGGTAATGTGAGTTGACCAAGAGAGTGTTTCATCTATTATAACTCCAAGCAATATGGCCTCCTTAACTTGCTCAATATCTGCACCCTGCAAAGAAATATTTAATCTGTGATTCTCTCTCTGAGCATGCTTTGAACAAATAATTAGACATTTTGTTTTGGATGCATTTAGTTTCAGCTTATTTACCGTGACCCATTCAGAAATCTGCATTAACTCACTTTGAAGAAGACTGCTGAGGTCTTTGGCATTGCTTGCCGAAGCATATATTGTAGTGTCATCTGCATAAATGGAACTGCTTGCATTTCTTAAACTTTGTGGCATATCATTTACAAATATTGAATATAATAATGGTCCAAGGCAACTTCCTTGAGGAATGCCACATTATAGCGTTTTAAAGCTTGATAAAGTTCCATTAAACAGGACACATTGTTGTCTCATGAATAAATAACTTTTCATCCAGTTAGTAGCTGAGTGTTTGAAACCATAATCAGCTAGTTTTGTAAGCAGCAGTTCATGATCAATGAGATCAAAAGCTGCGCTAAAATCTAACAGTACTGTACCAACTAATAATTTATAGTCAATATTTCTTAGCCAATCATCAGCCAATTGTGTAAGTGCTGTGCATGTTGAATAGCCTGGTTTTGTAAGCATGTTGAAAGTCAGAATTTATGTTATTAAGGGAGAAGTAATTTTGAATTTGTTTGAATGCAATTCTTTCCATAAGTATACCTAAAACAGGTAAAATACTGATTGGCCTACTATTTGGTCCAGTGAATGATTCTTTTCTATTTTTTGGTAGAGGAGTGACCTTAGCTACCTTCCATATTTGCGGATAAATTCCTTCCTTAAGACTCAAATTGAATATATGACATATCGGACCAGCAATACTTCCAGCTGATAGCTTCACAAGTCTACTGTTGTCGTGACCAGAGGGTTTGTCACATTTCAATTCAGACAATAGCTTTTCAATTTCTGAAAGATTTGTGATCAAAAATTCAAATTCACATTCTTTGTCCTTCATGATCTGACTTTTTATAATTGAATCTGATAAGTTACCCTTTACAGGTGGCATGTTGTCTCTTATAGTATTTACTTTATTTGTGAAATAGTTATTGAAATAATTTGCAATATCCAAGGGCTTAGTGATGAAACCATCCCCCGATTCAATAAATGATGGTATTTTACCCATTTTGTCTCTACCCATGATTTGATTCAGAGTACTCCATAGTTTTTTACCATCATATTTTGTTTCTTCAATTCTGGATTGGTAGTATACACTGTAAACCCGAATACGTTTCCAGAACTTAAAAAAATTGAGGCAATCCCATGCCTCAATTTTTTTAAGTTGATAAACTCAAATGTTTTCAGTTGGCTAAGACTTACAATTCTCAGTTAAGGCAACTCAAATATGGTCTGTTACTGTGACTTAAGGTTCTCAGTTAAGTCAAATCAAATATGGTCAGTTACTCTGACTTACAGTTTTCAAGTGGAGTCAACTCAAATATGTTCAGTTACTGTGACTTACAGTTCTCAGTTAAGGCAGTTCAAATATGTTCAGTTACTGTGACTTAAGGTTCTCAAGTGGAGGCAACTCAAATATGTTCAGTTACTGTGACTTACAGTTCTCAGCTAAGGCAATTCAAATATGTTCAGTTACTGTGACTTAAGGTTCTCTAGTGGAGTCACCTCAAATATGTTCAGTTACTGTGACTTACAGTTCTCAGTTAAGGCAATTCAAATATGTTCAGTTACTGTGACTTAAGGTTCTCTAGTGGAGGCAACTAAAATATATTCAGTTACTGTGACTTACAGTTCTCAGTTAAGGCAGTTCAAATATGTTCAGTTACTGTGACTTAAGGTTCTCTAGTGGAGTCACCTCAAATATGTTCAGTTACTGTGACTTACAGTTCTCAGTTAAGGCAATTCAAATATATTCAGTTACTGTGACTTAAGGTTCTCAAGTGGTGTCAACTCAAATATGTTCAGTTACTGTGACTTACAGTTCTCAGTTAAGGCAGTTCAAATATGTTCAGTTACTGTGACTTAAGGTTCTCAAGTGGAGGCAACTCAAATATGTTCAGTTACTGTGACTTAAGGTTCAACCTTAAATCCATGTGATTAAGTTAACAGAACTCAAAGACATTGAGGCAATCTAATGCCTCATTTCTTTTAAGTTAATCAACTCAAATTTTTAAGTTAATCAACTCAAATATTTGCAGTTACTATAACTTAAGGTTCAGTTTTAAAATCCATGTGAATAAGTTAACAGAAAAATAACTACACAAGCACATTATATCAACTTCAAACAACTATTTTATTTTTTTCTATTCAAAGAGTATACATATATAATCTGTATGTTAGCAATGTACAATAACACTGTAAACACCGTATACACTGTTTTTGGACTATATTACACGTATGTTAACAATACCGACCAGGTATTAGTGCCTCGCAAAGTGCAGATATGAAGTTTTCCCCTTTTTTTGTATGCATTTAGGAGGTTTTGTTCTTCATCGAAACTATTTATCTTACAAAAACATTGTGTTACAACTTCAAACTCTTTATATTTATTTCTATTCAAAGAGTATACATCTATTTATCTTACAAAAACATTGTGTTGCCCTCTCCAACAGTATGGCAATGTTAAAATTGAAAATATATAGAAAATATATATAGAAAATAAATACATGCATGTTATAACATGTACATACAATGTAATGTATATTACACATTTAACCCCACTGGTCACAATAGTGTAATAATGTTTGTTATAAGGCTCTGAAAATGTTACTGAATGATGTATCAATGTATTTCCAGCAAATATTGAAATAATAAAGGGTCTCAATATGTGCAGTGCACATGACCAGAGCCGTTTACATCCTGGCTGAATTACTCAAATTTGTATAGTGTGGTCATAGAATGAGCAAACATGTTGACGGCAACTATTGTGACCGTTGGGATAACACAGTGTATCTATGTACAGTACAGAATAAAATGTATAGATTATCTGAAAATTGTCAATCCGCTTGGTACATGTAAAATTCACAAACGTTGTGCTGTATATTGGGTCCTGCCAATGTGGAACCAAAATACCAATCCACATTACATGCTATACAGCTGGCAATACTGTTAATAGTGCACATACCTACATATGGAAATGCAGCTGTATTTCCTCCATGATGTATCATGGAACAAGATGGTGTTTTCATTGAAAGAGTTAGTCAGAATGTCAGAGGCACCATCCGTCATTTAGAGCAGGCTATGTTTGCAGAATGATAACTAGAACAATACAGTACTCTGTACTAAGAACACTATACAGTACACTAACTATACTGCCCTGTCAAGGCAGACCGCAGTAACTTCCAAACAGTGAAACTGTTTGACTTGCCATCCAAAATGTGTTATAGGTAGATAGATGATAGTACCCAGATTTAACATGTATTAATGAAGTAATCTTTAGTCATACAAAAATATGACGTAGTTATTTTAATTAACCCCAAAAAAGCAGATACTGCACTCTGCTGCACGATTTCCTTAAATAATTATACAGGTAATGTACAGGCAAAGTGCAGTAACTTCAAATGCAATGTTGTTTTCCCTCCAGCTTTCATAACTTCACCTAGCCATTTTATTTGGATCATCATCATTCCAATATATTCAGGTATTAAATTTCATTTTCAAAATGGCTAGGTTAAGTTATGAAAGCTGGAGGGAAAACAACATTGTATTTGAAGTTACTGCACTTTGCCTGTACATTACCTGTATAATTATTTAAGGGAATCGTGCAGCTTTTTTGGGGTTAATTAAAATAATTATGTCATATTTTTGTATGCCTAAAGATTACTTCATTAATACATGTTAAATCTGGGTACTATCATCTATTTACCTATAACACATTTTGGATGGCAAGTCAAAACACTTTAAAGCCATTTTTCACTGTTTGGAAGTTACTGCGGTCTGCCTGGGTTTTGAGTGTGATTTTGTAGTTACTGCAGTTTTTAAAACCCCATATCTCCAAAACTGAGCGACATTAACATCTGAAACTTGGTCACAAGATAAAACATTTATTGACAAGGTCAATTTCACTCATAACTAAATTTTTACTTTTTTCAAGTTACTGCGGTTAGCCCTTGACAGGGCAGTATACTACTGCCTACAAGGTCTCAAGGATACAGTCCCACTCTCAGCATACAAGATCGATGGTCTGCTGCTGCTGACTCCCAAGCGATTCATTCAAGTGAAACGGAACTGAGTCCAGCTAATGGTGAATAGTTATTTTATTAATCAATTATTGTGTCTTTATTCACTCTACAGTAGTTGTGTAATTGACCAGTTCATATTCTGTATAAGTTCATATTCTGTATATGTTAATAATAACGCTTCTGTGTTGCGTTTATGGCTCCTGGTATATCGCCTTGTACTCTGTACTGAGAACACTAACTCTACCACTGCCTACAAGCAATGGAAGCAGTCAGAGCAGAGTGGCATTTATGCCCATTGCCTCCTATTGTTCCTCGAGAAACAAACGTTTGGGACTTGGATGTTGCCTTTGAGATTCTGATAAACTCTTTCAACTCTAAAACTTACTTGGATGAAATTACAATAATGCCAGCTATAGACGGTTAAGAAAATCCGAACTGTAAAACTCTCAAATGTAAACATATTACATAAAAAATAAAGAACAAGGTACATTGAGTAGTTTGGACCTATTGGCTGAACATCTGCAAAGTAGTACAGCAACTTTTGAAGGTATTATTTTGACATGACAAGACATTTCAGATGAGTTTCTATAGACACACTTTTGAGGTGTTGGTAAGTGCTTTGGGGTAGTGCATAGATTAGTCCAAACATTACAGGAAGGAATCACCAAATCTGGGGAAGCTGATCATGATATGACTTTCAATGACAATAGAGATTGTCACAGGCTGGTAGTGAACTGGACTTGTGTCATGATCACTGATTACAGTAAGGAATAGAAACTCATCTGAAAGAAGGATGTGGGGTGAGGTATTAATTTCCTTGTCATGTCAAAATAATACCTTCAAAAGTTTAATGCAAGAGCGGTCAGGTGACGTAGCGGAGATTGCGTTCGTCACCAACGCTGGAGACACTGGATTCGCGTGTTCGAATCCAACTCCCTGCGTTGTCACCAGCTTGGCTGGCCGTTCACACTAATACAATTCGGCAGTATTAGGGGGTGGGGAAGCTGGCGGGTGGGAATCTGGCGTCAGGTCTCGGCGCTTGCTAAGCGGGGCAGGACTTGGTGGAGATAGCGTGCCCTCCCACGCGTTACACTTCACCAATGAGAGCCCTCGCTGCCAAGTGAAAAGACATCACTGGCTGTCGGCGCACGTCTCGGGGGAAGCGTGCGATCGACTCGGGACGCCCTTATACCGACTCGTAGGAGAACATGCACCAGGAAGGGGGGGGGGGGGGAATTGGCACAACGACTAATTGGGACGGGGAGAAAATCCGTTGAAAAATCAGAAAAAAAAAAAATGATTGCATCATCAAGTCATTCTTGAGAGTCTGCAACCTGGGCAACAGTTTACCAGCTTCTAGACCTAGTAAAATCTTCTGAATGAATTCAAAAGTGTTGGTAAGTCCCTTGGGGTAGCTGAGGTGTAGTGCATAGATTAGTCCAAACATTACCAGGAAGGAATCACCAATCAGAGATTGTCACAGGCTGCTAGTGAACTGGACTTGTGTCATGGTCACTGATGACAGTAAGGAGGGCCACTGCAACACCCTGAAGCTCTGGCTCATCAGGCGTGTCCTGAAGGAATGAAAGAGACATAATAATCACAAATAAATCCATGGTTTCTACAAAGTGCAGCACAAAGCTAAGTATATGGAGTTGTGTTTGTAAGTTGTTTATAATTTAGTTAGAACTATTTTTTTGGTGAGAAGGTTATTTTTATTTAACCAGGTTAGTCCCGTCGAGATCAAATATCTCTTTCACAAGGGAGACCTGGAAGGAAGGAAGACTGATACTTAGCATTTTGATTAACTGTTCACTTAATATACAGTTGTACTGTAAATTATTTTCACTCGGACTCACTGTGCAGGTTTTGAAAAATCCAGAGACTTCCTCATGCAGATACACAGGCAGGGCATGGAGAACAGTGGTACGCCTGGTGTGAACATCATGGATTTCCTATTAAGATGTAAGATTAAGAAGAAAAAAAGAATTGTATTATATGGAAATGTTTACTGAACAAAGCGGATTTTAAACAGTCCAATCAGATATGTCCACAAATAACATGTTCACATCTTTAATGCAATCAGAAAAATGACAAACACAATGGTGGACTAATTGTAAAATTCAAAAGCTCATTTGAATCATTGAACCTGTTCAATGTTACAGAGGTTCGACCTATGACATGTATAATAATCTATTCACCTGTTCATCGTGGATTTTTTAAAATGTGAGCCAAAGCATCTGCCGTGTTCCCAGTTTTGGACGCCTTCTGTCTGAATAACGTCATCAGTCGAGGAAGATGGCGGTCAAGCTCAGCGTAGAATGTGTTGGGCAGGTTCTGGTTGGCAATCAGCTGGAACTCTGCATACACCTATATTTAAAAACAGCAGGACAATATAGTATATCAACATCAATTAGTCACTTCAACTTGGTGGATCTCTTACTTTGTTTGGTTTGGGCTTCAGAGCATGACGGCGGGATTTCTGGTCAACCATGTCATTACATGCTTTGCGGAATCGGTCGATGATGACTAGCTCACGGGGGCGCACAGAACACACACGCAGATGCGCCGCTAGAGTATATAAACCAGGCTTAAGAATCACAAGTTTCACTTTAAAACACACAGAATGTGCCAAATGTTAACACAGGAAAGAGAGAGCTGATCTATATTACCTCAGACTCCATTTTGAGAGCAGGCCAGAGGTCCATGAGCTCTTTCACTGGTGGGCTGGACTTCACTACGGTCTGTCGGCGCAGGGCAAATGTGGTCTGCATCAGCTTTCTAATGAGGGGCAGGTTCTTCTCAGTCTTCTTGACTTCTTCAGCTGCTCAAGCCTCAAGGAATCCTCTCCTTGGGGATAGTTGGGTAGGAAGTTTACTTCTGCTCGCGTGGGTCTTTTAATGTTGGAATGTGAAGGTTCGCCATCAGGATTGCTTCTACCTCTTTTTCCAGCATTTACAGTGACCTCCTCACATCCTGCCCGTCTCAGCTTGTTCCTGAAATTGCCCATCCTGAATTTGATGCTGTTCTTCCATCCATTGCAGCCGGTCTCAGATCCTGCTTCCTTCAAACAGGGATGTTTGGCGACAAGAGCCGCAGAAGCCACTGCTATCTCTTTATCACTTGGATAAGCCTTGAAAGCATACATTGTAGATGCAAGCTTTTCTAAGATGTCGTGCTTTAGGTCTCTTGTCAACTTAAGTGTCTCTTGTTCTTCTCAAATTCGTTGTTTCCGTCTCTAAGTTTCAGCTCAACATCGAATGCAAATGTAGGAACTGGAAAAGGACCTGGAGGCCATCTGCTTAGACGTTCTGGAGATGACCTATCTGAAAGTATATCAACGTTCTGGAGATGACATATCTGAAAGTATATCAGTAGATGCGAGAGAGCTGGAGTCGAGCGAAAGTGAAATGTGCACAACAGCTTTTTGTGGCAATTCCATAATGTCATCAAGGGAAGTAAGTTTCCCATCAAAGTCTGGATCTTCATACAGCAAACTGAAGTCAAGGTCTATTTCCAACTGTTCTTTTATAATCTTGATCAGTGCATCAACAGAGGCGGGTTGTGAACTGAGTTTTAATTTTCTAGCCCGGTCTGTCTCAACAACATGAAGGATCATGGGTTGTGGGGAGGCAGCTGCCATTGTGCTATGGAAACTTGAATGAATCGCTTGGGAGTCAGCAGCAGCAGCAGCAGACCATCGATCTTGTATGCTGAGAGTAGGACTGTATCGTTGTGACCAGACTGCAGGTAGATGGACAGTGGACAGATGTGGTCCGGTCGACAGACAGCAGCTCAAGGACCTAAGGAGTAGTCACAAACACAACACAGAAAGCGTCATTATTAACATATACAGAATATGAACTTATACAGAATATAAACTGGTCAATTACACAACGAGTGAATAAAGACACAATAATCGATTAATAAAATAACTATTCACTGCCGCCCTGCTGGATTAAATTCTGAATTGCAGGTAGGCCTGAATAAGTATTTACTGTGCAAAATAACCAAAACCAGATAAACAATATCTGTTTTTTATGAAGCACAGATCATGTTAATTAAGTATTCTGAGTCAGAGCAGACAGAAAACCATCTTACTCTCAGCAAGGGATTCCTTTGTGCTGAAGACCCACAATGCAACACAACAACTTCAAGCTAAAATGCCTCACATACAAAACGAAATAAAATATAGAGCCATGGCTGTGTCCCAAGTTTATCACAATTGAACTATAATAAAGTATTTGACCTGTTCCACTCGACGGGGTCGGTACCGACCCCTTTTGACCTTATTATCATATAGGCATATTTTTATGAAGATGAAAATAATTTGTGATTTTAAAATCAACCGTTTTCAAGTATAAACATCACTACTATGTCACAAATACATGTAGAATGTAAAACGTTAGGTTGGCAATAGTTTAGCAATAGGTTAAAAGTGTACTTATATCATTTTAAGTTTTCTATTTGCGATCGTCTATTCTGACCCGGAAATGGAAATGTTGAACCACCGGAATTGTAGTTTACTTGCGGCCATTTTGTAGAGGAGATCGCTAGCTATCGGCCTGCGTTGAAATTTCTCCGATCTACACTTCCTGTCACATACTATGGTGGTTCAAAGTTCAGCGTTCTGAATGAATCATATCAATAATTGTTATGATTCGCGATAATAAGCTACAAAAGGTAACGTTTTTGACAAATATTGAAACACAGTCAGTTTCTCCACACTATTGTTACCATGTAGGAAGAATTAGATCTGAAATTAGTTTCAAAATGGTTACACTGTGGGGGAAATAAAATAGTACAGTCGATTACAGTAAATATCAGTATCTGTTATTATGCACGCCTGGTGATACTATATCCAAATTGAACTCGGCCATTTGAAATATACTATATGTATATATATATAAATGTGCTAATTGGCTATAATAAGGTAATGTATAAGCATATATTCTATATTCTATAATAATATTTCAAATTGCATTGGTCCGGATGGGAGAATTCAGTACTGTATATACAGAACCTTCAGTTTGATCATCTTCCCTTTATCAATTTCCTTAGATCTTTTGTACACATGATCTCAAGAGGGTACTGAATGAGCTCAGTGGCAGTTTTTTAAGTTTGGTCATTATTATCATGGTTTTATTCACTGTCAAAGATGAAAAGAAAAATCATAATTCATATTTTCCTTTGTTTCATCACAATTTAAGCAAGCCTAGTAATAGACACAATATTTCTGACACTGAGAATACATTCATTGAGGTCCATAGATGTTCCTAGATACCAAGAATATGCAAATAGCCCTTGTAGAAGTGGAGTAATATTCCATTTACCTAGGTATACATTTTATGCAGATTTTCACCTGGGGTGGAACAGGTCACTAGTTACAACAATGCTTATGTAACTATTAAAAACGTACATTTTAATCACGAAAACAAAATGGCAGACTAACGTTAGCTAGCATGCTAGCTAGCTAACGCTAGTAGCATGCTAGCTAGCTAACGTTAGTAGCATGCTAGCTACTGTAATAATATGCAATACTATTTGCTAAAACAAGCTCCAAACTATTTGCCACGGCACAGAGATAACATTTAGTCAAACGATAACAGCCCGGTGATGGTATCTGAACGGGATCATACTATTCCCATAAGAACTCACTTACCAGTTAACTAGTATACTATCTAGCATGCTAGCTAATAATGCTAACAAGCTTCGTTCTGCACTGTAGGCTACTAGTTGCCACCATGGTAATAATTCACAAAGTAGCATGTAGTCAAACGATGACAGCAAGATTATGGTATGTGAATGGCATAATACCAGGGGCGGAGCTATAGGCGCGGCAGGGGAGGCAGCGGCCTTAGGGCCCGCCCACCGTCTGGCGGGAGGGGGGGCCCGGGCCCCGGCCCCCCCTCCGGCCCCGGGCCCAGGCCCGGGACTGAATGGAGTTGCCGTTCGCGTGTGGGACTGGATCGAACACAACTGGTGGTAACGGCAACTGGGACTGGTGCGTTTGTTTTGATTCTAGGCTCCTCCCGTTTTGCCAGTACTGTGGTACGAGTACGACTGATAGCGTGTGGTTTAGGAACAGGGCGTTTTGCACAAATCCAGCGCTCCCTTTCCTTGGCTGTGACGTAGCCACGTAAATCTCACAAGCAGCGCGGATGTGATATTTTTCTCTGATGTCGCGTTCACGTTACGTGGGAAGAATCGGAAGAATCAGCTTCCGACTGGGAAAAACCATTCACGTCAGCCTCCTAGTTGTAATTCCTACTAGGACATATGGGATTTTTTATAGACCCCGATATCTCCCACTTCGCGTCACGAATTGCGGAAGTATGGATGTGGGCGTTTTGATCGAGTCAATGCGTGAAGGCTTCCTAGTTGTAGCAACGAGATGTCCTCTGGTTCTTCCGCTTCTTCCCACGTAACGTGAACGCGACATCAGAGAAACACAACATAATAAGTCACCTGAAACATGAATGAATGAAAACTTTATTAACAGATTGCAGAATGGGTACAGTACAGTACAGCTCAATACATACAATTGTTAAGGGGATGCAGACCAGAGAAAGACTTTCGTCTTGTTTACATAAGGTTCCACCACATCACCACCGTGGTGTATTAAAATCCGACGACGCCGAGCAGCTAAAGGGGACATTTACCAGCACAAAGTGTGGATATATTATGATTTAACAAGTCTTATCTGTCCAGGACGATGACAACATTATTGCAGGTAAGCTACCTAGTACTACTAACGTTATCACGCTAGCTTGGATGCTAACTAACGTAATGTGAATGATGAATGAATGAAAACTTTATTTAACAGATTGCAGAATGGGTACAATACAGTACGGCTCGTTAAGGGGATGCAGACGAGAGAAAGACGTTTGTCTTGTTTACATCAGGGTCCCCCATTTTCAATTCATAGTGATCATAGAAAACATATACGTTACCACCTAGCCACAATCTATGGTATTTCTAGGTTACCACATGGGTGGCGCATGTGAACACTTTGTGAATTATGTGAGGGTGTATCATGATGATGGTAATTTGGCACTTAACGAACGTTACCTATCTCTTTGCCGTTTTGCATAGTGCACTGCATAGTACCAGAGATGACAAAAGTTATGTGGTAACATAGGTCGCATCACTGCCAGTAGTCGGCATATTACCCAATTCTGACTCTGGTATTAGTCAACTAACGTACTGTTAGCCAGCTACTGTAATAACGAAACTGAAATATCTAATGATGATAGTCAATCATAAAGACAGAAAACACTCTCATCACAGACAAGCTGGATCTGGCCAAATACCTAAACATGTCATGGTGAATGAATGAAAACTTTATTTAACAGATTGCAGAATGGGTACAATACAGTACAGCTCAATACATACAATTGTTAAGGGGATGCAGACCAGAGAAACACTTTCGTCTTGTTTACATCAGGGTCCCCCATTTTCAATTCATTATAACATAATGACATACAGATAGACAGTAGTGCTACATCTATACATGACATACCAGATTTGCAAATACAGTACTGTTTGTGATACGAAAAGAGTCCAGAAAAGAGAGTATATACATTTGACGTATTATTATTGTATTGTGATATGTTTTGTTTCATGTTGGATTTTTTTTTTTTTTTTTTTTTTTTTTATAATACAATAAATATCGGGGGGGGGGGGGGGGGGGGGGGGGGGGGGGGCCCGAGCTGTCAATCTCGCCTCGGGGCCCGTGGGGCATTCCAACCGCCACTGCATAATACATTATATTG
>NC_140169.1:173723542-173975772 GCF_963971535.1 Notolepis coatsorum
CCTATCACACCTCTCACACCTCTCACACCTATCACACCTCTCACACCTATCACACCTCTCACACCTATCACACCTCTCACACCTATCACACCTATCACACCTCTCACACCTCTCACACCTCTCACACCTCTCACACCTATCACACCTCTCACACCTCTCACACCTATCACACCTCTCACACCGATCCCACCTATCACACCTATCACACCTCTCACACCTATCACACCTATCACACCTATCACACCTCTCACACCTATCACACCTATCACACCTATCACACCTATCACACCTCTCACACCTATCACACCTCTCACACTTCTCACACCGATCCCACCTATCACACCTATCACACCTCTCACACCTATCACACCTCTCACACCTATCACACCTCTCACACCTATCACACCTATCACACCTCTCACACCTATCACGCCTCTCACACCTCTCACACCTCTCACACCTATCACACCTCTCACACCTATCACACCTCTCACACCTATCACACCTATCACACCTCTCACACCTATCACACCTCTCACACCTATCACACCTATCACACCTCTCACACCTATCACACCTCTCACACCGATCCCACCTATCACACCTATCACACCTCTCACACCTATCACACCTATCACACCTATCACACCTCTCACACCTATCACACCTATCACACCTATCACACCTCTCACACCTCTCACACCTATCACACCTCTCACACCTCTCACACTTCTCACACCGATCCCACCTATCACACCTCTCACACCTATCACACCTCTCACACCTATCACACCTCTCACACCTCTCACACCTATCACACCTCTCACACCTATCACACCTATCACACCTATCACACCTCTCACACCTATCACACCTCTCACACCTCTCACACCTATCACATCTCTCACACCTCTCACACCTATCACACCTCTCACACCTATCACACCTCTCACACCTATCACACCTATCACACCTATCACACCTCTCACACCTCTCACACCTATCACACCTATCACACCTATCACACCTATCACACCTATCACACCTCTCACACCTATCACACCTCTCACACTTCTCACACCGATCCCACCTATCACACCTATCACACCTCTCACACCTATCACACCTCTCACACCTATCACACCTCTCACACCTCTCACACCTATCACACCTCTCACACCTATCACACCTATCACACCTATCACACCTCTCACACCTATCACACCTCTCACACCTCTCACACCTATCACATCTCTCACACCTCTCACACCTATCACACCTCTCACACCTATCACACCTCTCACACCTATCACACCTATCACACCTCTCACACCTATCACACCTATCACACCTATCACACCTCTCACACCTCTCACACCTATCACACCTATCACACCTATCACACCTATCACACCTCTCACACCTATCACACATCTCACACCTATCACACCTCTCACACATATCACACCTATCACACCTCTCACACCTATCACACCTATCCCACCTATCACACCTATCACACCTATCACACCTCTCACACCTATCACACCTATCACACCTCTCACACCTATCACACCTCTCACACCTCTCACACCTCTCACACCTATCACACCTCTCACACCTCTCACACCTCTCACACCAATCCCACCTATCACACATCTCACACATATCACACCTATCACACCTCTATACCCATTCTGCAATCTGTTAATAAAGTTGTACTTAAGTTATGCTTTTACATTATACTTACTTAATAAGTGAATAGTTCCAAGTCAATCAAAAACGATGAGTTTTATTTACTCAAAACATAATGCGGTTTACAGTCTGTATCTACTTAATTATCTTAAGTTGTACTTAATTTATGCTTTTACATTATACTTACTTAATAAGTGAATAGTTCCAAGTCAATCAAAAACTATGAGTTTTATTTACTCAAAACATAATGCGGTTTACAGTCTGTATCTACTTAATTATCTTAAGTTGTACTTAAGTTATGCTTTTACATTATACTTACTTAATAAGTGAATAATTCCAAGTCAATCAAAAACTATGAGTTTTATTTACTCAAAACATAATGCGGTTTACAGTCTGTATCTACTTAATTATCTTAAGATGTACTTAAGTTATGCTTTTACATTATACTTACTTAATAAGTGAATAGTTCCAAGTCAATCAAAAAAGATGAGTTTTATTTACTCAAAACATAATGTGGTTTACACTCTGTATCTACTTAATTATCTTAAGTTGTACTTAAGTTATGCTTTTACATTATACTTACTTAATAAGTGAATAGTTCCAAGTCAATCAAAAACTATGAGTTTTATTTACTCAAAACATAATGCGGTTTACAGTCTGTATCTACTTAATTATCTTAAGTTGTACTTAAGTTATGCTTTTACATTATACTTACTTAATAAGTGAATAATTCAAAGTCAATCAAAAACTATGAGTTTTATTTACTCAAAACATAATGCGGGTTTCAGTCTGTATCTACTTAATTATCTTAAGTTGTACTTAAGTTATGCTTTTACATTATACTTACTTAATAAGTGAATAGTTCCAAGTCAATCAAAAACTATGAGTTTTATTTACTCAAAACATAATGCTGTTTACAGTCTGTATCTACTTAATTATCTTAAGTTGTACTTAAGTTATGCTTTTACATTATACTTACTTAATAAGTGAATAATTCCAAGTCAATCCAAAACTATGAGTTTTATTTACTCAAAACATAATGCGGTTTAGAGTCTGTATCTACTTAATTATCTTAAGTTGTACTTAAGTTATGCTTTTACATTATACTTACTTAATAAGTGAATAGTTCCAAGTCAATCAAAAGCTGTGAAGTCACTGGCCACGGACAGATCGCCCGGCGAGGATGAGATCCCTGCTGAACTGATTAAGAACTCTGGTGACCGATGCATCGAGCTCCTTGTGAAACTGGTAAACAACATCTATAACTCAGGAAATATTCCAAATGATTTCCTAAAATCAATGTTCATTCCGATCCCAAAGACCGGAAGAGCCACAGAATGCAACAATTACAGGACTATCAGTTTGATATCTCATGCATCAAAAGTACTCCTGAAAATCATCAAGAACAGAATAGAACCCATAATTGAACATCAGCTCTCGGATAGCCAAATGGGTTTTCGCAAAGGAAAAGGAACAAGAGATGCAATCTGCCAACTCAGAATCATTGGTGAAAAATCGATAGACCAACAGAAGAAGCTGTATATTTGCTTCATCGATTTCACGAAGGCCTTCGACAGAGTTGAACATACAACATTGATGAGAACAATGGAAGAATTCAAAATACCAGTTTCTGACCGAAGAATAATTGCCAACTTATACTGGAGGCAGAAGGCTAATGTTAGAATAGGAAAGGAGAAATCAAGAGACTTCCCGGTGGAGAAGGGTGTAAGACAAGGATGCATCTTGTCCCCTGTACTCTTTAATATGTACAGTGAATCACTGATGAAAAAAGGTCTGAGAGGAGGGAAAGGAGTAAAACTTGGCGAAGAGAACATCACCAATATAAGATACGCGGATGACACTGCTATAGTCTGTAACTGTCAAGAAGATCTACAGGACATGATGAATAAGCTGAATGTCGAATGCAAAAACTATGGAATGTCACTAAACACAAAGAAAACTAAAGTAATGATCATTGAAAAAACACCAGGAACTGTTTGTAAAATACAGGTGGATGGAGAAAAACTTGAACAAGTGAAGGAGTACATGTACCTTGGAAGCTGGATCAGTGAAGGTGGAAGAGCTAACATGGACATTAAGAGAAGAACCGGAATTGCAAAGGGCGCATTCTGGAACCATAAAGAATTATTGAGAAGAAACATAAGTTGAAAAACGAAGACCAGGATTTTGGAAACGTATGTTATGTCAGTCTTTTCATACGGAGCAGAAGCATGGACGCTGAATGAAGAGGCAAAGAGGATGATAGACTCTTTTGAAATGTGGACACTGAGGAATATGCTGAAGATAACATGGAAGGATAAGATCAAGAATGAGGAGGTACTGAGAAGAGCGGATATGCAAGGAGGACAGCTGCTGGAGAGGTTGAAAAAGAGAAAGATGGAGTTGTGCGGGCATGTTCTGAGAGGATCCAGCGGGGAGATGTTCAAGAAGGTGGTGATGGGGAAGGTGGATGGAAAGAGAGGAAGTGGAAGACCAAGAAGAGGCTGGGTAGACGATGTCTGTGATTGGAGTGGAGTGAGAGGCGGAGTCACGGAGTTGGAGAAAAGAAGTGGGGACAGAATGGGTTGGAGAGTGATAGGCAACCTTCGGAACGAAGAAGCCACCTAATGATGATGAATCAAAAACTATGAGTTTTATTTACTCAAAACATAAGAACACGTCACACGAACTCAAGACATTCAAGTTAGTAGAACTTTCATAGAATATTGAGTATACCCTACTCAAACTAATTGATTATTTTGAACATGCGGGTTTACAGTGTAGCCTTTTTTTCAGTTTATTTAATTTGGTCACTTTATTTCTTAAAGAGCGATATGCTAACCAATCTTCTGAATTCCGTGAATTTAGAGCGATTATTTTCAGTTTATCTCTTTCTTTCATGTTGCTCCTTAGGTCAGTGTCTAGCCAAGGTGCTTTGATAGATCTTACAGTACGTTTTTTTATGGGCACATGCTTGTCACAGACTGAGGAAAATAACTTCATAAATTCTCCTAGGGCTTCTTCAGTATGAATACACTCAAATACACTGTCCCACTTTATGTTGTGCACGTCTTGAATAAATAAATTCTCACAGAAATGTTTATAGATTCTTTTATGTATGATTTTAGGACCTGCTTTGGGGACTTTGACTTTTCTTGCCATAGCAATCATGTTATGATCACTGAATCCAATTGTGTGTTGTGAGTGCATTTGATGTTTGTTGTATAGTGTTATTGCTCGTTACGTGATAACACATAATCCTATTGAATTCTGAATTCTTTGTTTATTGTTACGATTAGTCCTACGCTTCTTTGGCATGATGGACAGATGGACCCAGATGGCAGAGTATAGATGAGACCGGAGACAGAGCGTGACGATGAACAGTTTACTAACACACAAGGTACATACACGACACAGGTAACATTTAACAATGACCGCGCACAGCAGGGCAGGACAGACAGGACTATATACACAAGACTAATTGACAAGACACAGAGGGTAATTTACAAACAAGACACAGGTGTGGTAGACAGAAACAATAGAGCACAGAGTACTGGGAAAACAATAACAAACAACCAGACTAAAACATAATTACAAACCACAGACAGGGGAACACAAGACTAACAAAGTGGAGACAACAGATAATAAACACAACAAACACAACTGACAATAAATAACAATAAGTTGGTGTGTGAGCTGATGCCAGATTGGCATCAGCCCACCGGGTGGCAATGTAGACTGAGGGTTATTGTTAATGGGAGGTACTTGTGAATACTGTCTGAGTCCTGGTCCCACAGGGCCAGGACCGGAGGAAGTGTTACAGTACCCCGCCCTCGAAGGTCGACTCCCAGGCGACCCAACAGGCCCCCCGGGAACGGGGAGGGTGGGGGGGACGGAAGCCGCATCGGCGAAAAGAAGAGGGGGGAGGATGGGGGTTCGAGGGACGGGGCCTGCGGGAACAGGAACGGGGGGAGGGGGCTGACGAGGAGGGCTGGAGCAGGGAAGGATGGGAGGAAGAGACGACGGCTCCGGAGCGCGACCTGGGGCTGGGGTCTCCACGGTGGCGAGACCCCCCGCCGAACCCCGAACCGGAGGCTCCCTGGCGACAGGACGCGGTGCAGGACCCCCAACCGGGGTCCCTCCGGCAGCGGAATCCGACGTCTTCCTCCAGGTCTGCCATGGTGGTGGCTCGTCTTCTGGAACCTCCCAGGGCGGAGGAGACCTCGACCAGGCCGGCGAGGAAGACCTGCGGTCCTGGAAACCCCCTCCCCTGGGGCTGTGGCGTCGGGATCCGCGCCCCGTCCCCGACGCTCCCCTGCGGACCAGGCGACTTCCCACCCAGGGATCCAGCACCGGGGTGGCCGCGGCGCAAGCACCCGATATCATCGGTGCCGCTGGCCCAGCCACTGCGTCCCATGGTGCCAGACCCATAGCGGTCGCCTGGTCGGCACGCAGGACGGAAGCGCCCAGGATCCCGAGCGTGAAGCTGGCTCCGTCTCTCCTCTCTGCCGGGTCCAAGTTCGGCGCGGTCATTCTGTTACGATTAGTCCTACGCTTCTTTGGCATGATGGACAGATGGACCCAGATGGCAGAGTATAGATGAGACCGGAGACAGAGCGTGACGATGAACAGTTTACTAACACACAAGGTACATACACGACACAGGTAACATTTAACAATGACCGCGCACAGCAGGGCAGGACAGACAGGACTATATACACAAGACTAATTGACAAGACACAGAGGGTAATTTACAAACAAGACACAGGTGTGGTAGACAGAAACAATAGAGCACAGAGTACTGGGAAAACAATAACAAACAACCAGACTAAAACATAATTACAAACCACAGACAGGGGAACACAAGACTAACAAAGTGGAGACAACAGATAATAAACACAACAAACACAACTGACAATAAATAACAATAAGTTGGTGTGTGAGCTGATGCCAGATTGGCATCAGCCCACCGGGTGGCAATGTAGACTGAGGGTTATTGTTAATGGGAGGTACTTGTGAATACTGTCTGAGTCCTGGTCCCACAGGGCCAGGACCGGAGGAAGTGTTACAGTTTATAGGCTGAGGGTCAATGATACACTTGAAATAGACATCTAAAATCATGAAACAGGTCGATTTTTTGTAGATTGAATCATTAGTCAGAAGGATAATGATATTTTGTCAAGGGGGTGGCATATATCACCCCCATGACACATCCCTACTTTGTAAGACAAACAGCTTTGATGTTGTAATTACAGTGATTAGGCTCGTTTGACTGTCTTCATTTTTTATCAATCTGCTTTTTGTGTATTTTTAGGTGTTTGGTTATGTTTTATCTGTCATTTGGACCAGATCTAGCTAAAAGAGGGGTCTATGATCTCAATTGACTACCTGGTAAACAACTTTCGTGAAAGAATTGGAACTATATTGTGGTACACACGAGTAATTCAGCCATAATATTTGCAAACAGCATTGTTCTAAACAGTGTATTACAAATACAGTGTATTGTATTTATATCTTTGTTATATGAAAAACATGTACTTTGGTAAAAACATGATAACATAATCCTATTGAATTCTGATTTGTTGTTTATTGGTTGAGTGTCAAGGATACACATAAATGGGAAGCCCACGAAAAAAAATTCGCTCGAATCTACAAAGAAGTAGAAGTTATCAACGATAACCTAACTGCTGAGATGAAGGGAAACTACAAAGAAATCAATACGGAGCTCAGCGATATAACGATGGAGCTTAAGCGAATCAATGAAGAACAGAAAGCCAAAATATTCGAGATGGAATATCAAAAACGCAAGCTGAATATTCGTATAGTAGGTCTGGACGAGTCAGTGAGATGTGCTCAACCTGAAGAGTTTGCCACAGAATTACAGAAAATCTTGGGAACAGAGATCCTTCCTAAAATACCAGAGGTGAAACAGTGCTACAGATTGGGGACCCGTTCCATTGGCAATAACGCTAAGCCCAGAGTGATATTGGTTATCCTGCGCCAAGTCAGAATAAAATAAATGATTATTCGTGAAACTCGCAGGATGAAAGGCAATCTGAAATACATGGATGTACCAATACACTGCTTTGAAGATTATTGTCGTGATGTAGTGGACCTGCGTGCCAAGTTCAAGACGGTGATGTCTCAACTATATCTGGAGAAATACAGGCCCATATTAACATACCCGGCAATACTTCGCATTGTCGATAAAAAAGGAGCAAGGGTTTTCCTCAACTCGCCTGAAGATGCAGCCAAATATTTGTCTGCACAACACGCAGAATAGTGTATAAATGGCCTTTTAATCTCTGTTATGCAAGGTTCACCATATAGTACAATCTTTAATGAACCGAGGATTTGGGACAGAGAGACCTACGTGCTCAGAGTTATTGAACGCTATGCCCGTCGGGTTTCTATTATTGCGGACATATTGGATTCAAGATTGGAACACTCCAGAACATACTGGAACATTCAAACAATGTAAAAACGACATATTGGAATAATCTAGAACATCTAAAGCATTCTTTGATATAGGGAACATTCTGGAACAACAGCAATACGTGGTCAGTCACTATACCAGAAGCCCCTTGGGGGAATAATCAACAGAATCCAGATGCAGAACCACAGAACCATCATAGCAGCGGCCGGCTGAAAGATCATTCTACACAACGTACTGTATTCATCGCCAACCGCGGTCAGGGGAAATGCTGCATATACGTATTTAAAATCTGTTTTTTATTAATTGGAAATATTCCCACTACTTCTCCAATTTATACTTTAGAGCAGGGAGGGGCAATTGGCGGCCCGCGGGCCGCATGCGGCCCTCACCGACGTTCCATGCGGCCCCAGGCCAATAAAAAAAAAAAAAGAAAAAAAAAAGTATAATATTTTTTTATTTTTTTTATTTTTTTGTATTGTATTCGACTAAGAAGAGTTAGCAGTCAACTATGGCTCCTTTCGATAGATTAGTCGACTATTTGACTAATAGGGGTCAGCCCTAGTGTGCACATATTCAACGCTGTTGAAAGTGCCGTGCAGCAATATGGGGGTTTTGATAAACTGTCGGCTGTTGTTACCGATGGATTCGCCGGGCTTCTAAGGCAGAGTGGCGTTGAGTGTCCAATACTGCACTGCATTATACATCAGGTAAGTTCGCTAACATAATTTCCATCTATTGTGCGTCACTATAATGACCAATGCGAGTCGAGTGTAGTCAAATTATATGCGAGAGTCGTTAAATCGTTTTTCTTTTTTTTTAATCTGATATAGGAGGCTCTCTGTGCCAAGAAGCTTGAATACAGCCATGTTATGGATTTGGTTACCAAGGTTACCAATCTAATTCGTGGAGGCAACAGGTCACTAAACCATAGAAAGTTTGTCTCCTTTTTGGAAGAGATGGACACTGATTATGGCGACTTGCAGCTACACACAGAAATCCGATGGCTGAGCCGTCGGAAAGTACAGGAGCGACATTGAAACACTGCAAATGCAATTCAATGATCGGTTTGAAGATTTCAATGGCATGCAGTCACGGATAGCGCTGTTTGCCGGCCCCCTCACCGCTACGGTGTCAGAGCAGCCCCCACCGTTGCAGCTTGAACTGTGCGAGCTACAGTCAGATCCTTTTTTTCAAGCAAAGAGAAATGAGAGGGGAATTTCATTTTGGAAACTGCTACCTGAGCCCCACTTCCCACTCCTCAGGGACTTTGCCCTCTCTATGGCCAGTATGTTTGGGAGCACATACATACGTGAGAGCAATTTCTCAAACATGAAGCACATCAAGTCAAAGGAGAGAAACAGGCTGTCGGATGAAACATTATTTCATCTGATACAGATTGCATGCACAAACATTGAAGTTGACATTCCTGCTATTGTGCGCCAAATGGAGAGACCACAAGTGTCTCATTAAAGACAGGGGGGAGGAGATGATGAAGAGGTGTAGAGGGGGGGAAGGAGATGATGAAGTGGTGTAGAGAGGGGGGGGAGAGATGATGAAGAGGTGTAGAGAGGGGGGGGAGATGATGGAGAGGTGTAGAGAGGGGACCATTATTATTATTATTATAACCATTATTGACCCACTGTGGGGCGAGGGTGAATGTCATGCCAGTTTGATAAAGGGTAAATGGGAGGCATGTAGTATTGCACTTTACTTTACTTGCACATTACTTGTTTACTTTTGTAGTGTTCAGATAACACTAATAACACAAACACAAAGCAGCATTCCTGCTGCATTTCACTACAACAGTAAATCAAAAGTGCAATAATAAATGATTTTGTTAAATGTATAAACTTGTATCCTGCTACTAAACAAAACATTCCTGAGTGCTTCATATCCATAACATGCATTTCAGTGTTATAATGTTTTGTTTAGTAGCAGGATAAAAGTTTATACATTTAACAAAATCATTTATTATTGCACTTTTGATTTACTGTTGTAGTGAAATGCAGCAGGAATGCTGCTTTGTGTTTGTTGAGCAGTGGGCTTTAAGTTCATACATTTATTTTATTAGAAGCCTTAATTATAATTGATCATTTTTGTATATATTTGGGGTTACAGCAATACTTTTAAATGCAGCTGTTTATAAATTCATAAAGTTGAAATTGCATTACTAAATGCATTTGAAATGGAATAAAAACAAAGTTACAACACATTATAATTGTTTATATACCTTATTTATCACATCTGTGACTATTATGGGCTATTTGAGTGATGGGGTACTACTGGCGGGACTGCCGATAAACAATGCGGCCCCCCAGATTGATTGTGGACATTTTGTGGCCCTCACCATATACAAAGTTGCCCACCCCTGCTTTAGAGGTTTAAGCATAGCAATGCTCTTTTAAGATCTAAGTTAATGTTCTCTTCCTTTTACTTGTTTTTTTTTCATCCGTTTTCTCTGATTTATTGAGGCTCTCTCTTCAGTTCAATACCTCCATATTATTCATGGGTTACTATAAATTACACAAGTTCATATAAAATGTAAGTGATTAGGGCATGACAATTGAAGCTTATTTTTGGTCTTTATTTTTAGTTTTATCTTATTTAAATTTAAATTTTACGGGAAAGTGGCCAAGCCACAGTCGACATTCTACTTATGGTAGAATTTAGAGTGTTAGATCCTATGGTATACATAGGAATGTTATGGATAATTGGATCATTCTGGGATATCCGGTGGTGCAAGGGAGGGAGTCATACGCAAAGGTTGTGTTCATGGAACACAATCCTGTACGACTCTCGGTGGGAGGGAAGGGTAGGGGATTTTTATTTGTATATATGTATGTTTTTAAGCTCGGCTCTCAACGGGACCTCACTAGTGGGATGATATCTATTATTGCCTCGCACTCTAGAAGCATTACCAAAAATTACAATACAACATGTATAGATTATGGCTAGTTTGAATATAATGATATGGAACACCGGGGGAATAAATAACCAACTCAAACGCAAAAGCGTGCTCACACTGATGAAAAAAGAACATGTGGACATTGCTCTGCTAAGCGAAACGCACATTCTAGAGAAAGACATAGATAAATTACCATACCAATTACACATACCATAATATTAGTCACTCTTCTATTGGTACGAGAACTCGGGGTGTAGCCATAGTCGTTAAACGTAAGTTGAATATTGTACTAAAGGGAGTATGGTCTGATGTAGAAGGTCGGATAACTATAGATAAGATTGAACATAAGAACAGGAAAATAGCGTTGGTAGCGGTATACGCCCCAAATTTGTACGAAGAAGATTTCTTCACTACACTAACCAATGCAATGTTAGACATTCCCGAATACTCATTTATAATAGGTGCGGATTTTAATGCCATCTGGAACCCAAGGATGGAAAAATCTTACCTCGCCTTTTCCAGCGAACAAAATAATTCATCGAAGGCATTAAAGGATTGGTCGAAGATTACAGGTGTAAATGACTTATGGCGGTTACTTAATCCCACAACCCGAAAGTACTCTTGTCGATCTGCGAGACATAATACACTATCCAGAATAGATTATGTCTTTGCATCACAGAGACTATTTGATAATTATGAAGTGGAAATGATACCCAACGCAGATCACTGTTATTTACTCCTTAAAGGTACATTTGGTATACTATCCTCCCGAGCCCCAAGATGGCGATTTAACTCGTTGCTGCTTAATAACAAGGAATTCATTACACAACTCAAAGAAGCTCTTATAGTATTCCAACGGGAGAATGCAAACTCGGTGCAAGACCCCAGAATAATATGGATGTCGGTAAAGGGAATGATCAAAGATTTCACGGATAGCTTTTCCTCCAAAATGCGCAAGAATCAATGCACAAAACTGGCTGAGCTGGAAACGCTTTACTCAACGTTATTTAATTCTCTAAAATACAACAACTCAACTCGACTAGAGAATCAAGTTAACGTACTAAAAATAGAGATCAATGCCATATACAGACAACAATCGGAAATACAAATACGCAGCACAAGACAACAGCAGTACTCCCATGGTTCCAAACCCAGCCGCCTATTAGCCATGAGATTAAGAATTAATGCAAAATTTGCAGATATAACTACCATTAGAGCACACAAGTACTTGTAACAGATCCTGTAAAAATAAACGATACATTCAAAGAATTCTACTCCGCCTTATATAAATCAGAAACGACCTTCGATCAAAAAAAAATTGACACATTTCTTAATCAAATTATTCTCCCTAAACTTTCAGAGGATGACGCTAAACAGTTAGAAACACTGATCACACTAGAGGAACTCAAGAAGGCCATAACCGCAATGAAAAGTGGTAAGGCTCCTGGAAGAGACGGTTTCCCATCAGAAATGTACCTTTCTTGTTGGGACATAATTGGCCCCTTATTACTAAATATGATCTTATACTCAGTCAAGGAGGGGAACTTCCATAAGAATGACAATATTGCACTCATAACAGTCCTCCTTAAAAAAGACAAAGACCCCAACGAGTGCGGTAGTTATAGACCTTTAAGCCTCCTCGGAACCGATATCAAACTGTACTCTAAGGTATTAGCCATCAGATTACAAAAGCATATGACGTCTTTAGTTCACCCGGACCAAACTGGCTTCATAGGAGGCCGCCTGATCACTGAAAACATAAGACGAATACTGCACGTACTTGATGCCGACAAGGAGGACACCATACCTAAGGCGATGCTGTCCCTGGATGCTATGAAAGCCTTTGACAGGCTGGAATGGTCGTATCTATGGGCAGTACTAGAAAGGATGGGGTTAGGAAAAGGATTCATAGATATGATTAAAGTATTATACAAAGACCCATCGGCCATGATTACAACAGGCACAATCATCTCCAAAATCTTTCCGGTATCACGCTCTGCCAGACAGGGTTGCCCTCTTAGTCCCGGACTGTTCAATCTATCATTAGAGCCTTTAGCACAATATATAAGACAATCCCAATCCATAGAACCAATCGTAATCAAGGGCACACAACAAAAAATTAGTTTATATGCGGACGATGTAATATTGTTCATGCAAAACCCCAACACCACATTGCCTCATCTGCTCAAGTTGATTGAGGACTTTGGTGATTTATCGGGATTTAAGATAAATTGGCCGAAATCGGCTTTCCTTCCACTTAACACCCCTGCAAAAAAAGATACAACCCTCCTGTTGTGTATTGACATTCTACGTTTGCCCCTTATTAGATAACGTCACGCCCCCTGCTAATAAGTACTGCCGTCATTGTAATCACCTGTGTTGAGTTTTCCACTAAAGAGCTGTCAACTGGAATTTACCCGTGTCTCGTGTCTCCTCATTATTATATGTTATACTAAATAACCAGATGAGTATACAACAAAACTGGCGACGAGGATAATACGGATCTCACGTTGTGTTTGTTATTGTCGGCAATAGTCCGCATCTGACGTGTTTGTTTGTTTTCGCGAGTGTGCAGCGCGACGTCGGGGCTGCGGTAACTTGGCAACGGTGCATACTGCTGTGTTGACACTGTTGCGGGCGGCGTATAGAGACGGAGAAAAGGTGGAATCTCCGCGATGGGAAGGAGACTGAGTAAATGAGGAGGGGCAGATGGTGCCAGATCCAAAGACAGTAACTCAAACGAAACAAGGACAGGACTAATTGCAAGAAGATGGCTGCACTGTTTGGACATATTGGACCATTCGAGGAGACGGAACAATGGAGTTCTTACACCGAAAGGTTTGAGTATTTTGCACTTGCTAATAAGATTGAAGAGGATATCATAGTACCTACATTCTTAAGTGTTATGGGAGCAAAAACATATAACCTACTGCGCAGTCTGGTGCAGCCAGAGAAGCCAGGGGACAAGTCCTATGAAGACATAGTGGGAATATTAAAAGATCACTACTCTCCTAAGCCACTGGTCATTGCAGAGCGTTTCAGGTTCCATAAAAGGAACCAAGAAGAGGGTGAATCTGTTTCACAGTTTGTAGCTGTACTTAAACGCCTGTCTGAATATTGTGAATTTGGTATTTCACTCAATGACACCATACGTGACAGACTGGTGTGTGGTCTACGCAGTGAGTCTATTCAGAAACGACTACTGAGTGAAGCTAACCTGAGACTGGAAAAGGCCATAGAGATAAGTACGTCAATGGAAATGGCTGCCCGAGAAGCACAGCAGCTAAGTCTATCAGCCCAAGTGCACAAGTTGTCTTTTGAGGACAAGAAGACAACAGCTGGCAAGCCATGCTACCGCTGTGGGAGAATGGGGCATCAGCCATCAGAGTGTTGGTGTAAAGACGTAGACTGCAGAAACTGTGGTATAAAAGGCCATATCGAACGTGCTTGTGGTAATAGGAAGACCCAGACATACAAACAGCACACTGAGATGAAGAAAGGTGGTTTCTACAGAAACAAGAAGAAACGTGTGAATAAGATGGAGCACGAACAGGACGAGCAGAGTGACTGTGAGTCTGATGATGATGATACTGTACATGTGTTATCTGTGCTGGACAGTGATGATGGATACTGGGTCACACCACTGTTGGACAATAAAGCAGTGCGGATGCAAGTGGACACCGGCACACGTGTGTCCATGGTATCAGAGGCTGTTTTCAGAGAGAAGCTGCAGCACCTGACTCTTCGAGTGAGCAAATTGAAGTTAAGGACCTACACTGGAGAGGCTGTTCCAGTGTTAGGAGTTGTGAATGTGACAGTGGAACACAACAAGCGGAAGAAGACTCTTCCACTGTACATCATTCGTGGAAACCGTCCAGCTCTGCTAGGACGGCGATGGCTTGAGAAACTCAGACTGAACTGGCAAGAAGTGTTCATGGTTAAGGATGGAGACACAGGCCCCCTACAGGAGATTTTGAAGAAGCACTCCAAAGTTTTTGGTGGAGACCTTGGTAGCATGAAGGACATTACTGTTAAGCTGACAGTCAAACCAGGAAGCACACCGAGGTGTTTAAAGGCTAGACCTGTTCCGTATGCCATCAAACCCAGGGTAGATGCAGAACTAGACAGATTGGTGGAGAGTGGGGTATTGGCGCCAGTGAGCACCAGTGAATGGGCCACGCCGATTGTTCCAGTCATGAAGAAGGATGGGGGTCTAAGACTCTGTGGTGATTTTAAAGTCACTGTGAACCCTGTCTTGATTGCAGAACAGTATCCACTACCCCTCATTGATGAACTCTTTTCTGGTTTAGCTGGGGGACAGAAGTTTAGTAAGATAGACTTGTGTCAGGCATATCTCCAGATGCATGTAGATCCAGAGTCACAGGAACTGTTGACCATAGTGACACACAAGGGGCTATTCAGGTACCAGAGGCTTCCTTTTGGGATTACTTCTGCTCCAGCACTTTTCCAAAGAGCAATGGACCAGATCCTAAGTGGGCTACGAGGGGTCCAGTGTTACCTGGATGACCTGCTTATCACAGGACCGGATGAGCAGTCGCACTTAAGGAACCTGGGGGCCACACTGCAAAGACTGGAGGAATATGGTCTTAGAGTCCGGGAAGACAAATGCGAGTTTTTCCAACCTTCTGTCGAGTACCTGGGGCACGTGATTGACAGCACTGGACTCCACAAAGCACCGTCAAAGGTGAAGGCTATTGTGGAGGCTCCATCTCCGACGAATGTGAGTCAGTTGAGATCATTCCTTGGCCTGCTGACATACTATGCGAAGTTTGTGCCTGACCTTGCCAATAGGCTGAAACCGCTCCATGAGCTGCTACACAAAGCCCAAACATGGAATTGGACAGACAAATGTGAGGCAGCTTTCAAAGGAGCAAAGACAGCCCTCTCTCAGTCTGAAGCCCTCACCCACTTTGACCCCGCCTTGTCACTTCAGCTGGCGTGTGACGCCTCACCTTATGGTGTGGGTGCAGTAGTATCGCACATCATGCCATCAGGGGAAGAGAGACCTATCGCCTTTGCATCACGGACGCTGAGCAAAGCGGAAAGCAATTATGCGCAGATTGAGCGTGAAGCACTGTCTATAGTGTTTGGAATAAAGAAATTTCATCAATATCTCTACGGCAGGAAATTCACGCTACTGACAGACCATCGACCTCTCACCTCTATCTTCGGTCCTCATACAGGCATTCCATCGCTTGCGGCCAGTCGTATGCAGCGATGGGCTTTGTTGCTGTCTGCCCACCGGTATGACATTAGGTATAGGAAGTCGGATCAGCACGGGAATGCTGACGGGCTCTCGAGGCTCCCGTTGCCTGTCACACATAATCGGACACCACAAGCGGAGATCTTCTACTTCAAGGAAGTGACCGCTGCTCCAGTGACCTCAACTCATGTGAAGAAACACACACACACGGACCCGGTCATGTCTGAGGTTATGGACATCGTCACTCGTGGACGGGGAGGGGAGATGACACCAAGCTTGAAGCCTTACCTGGTGAGACGAAACGAGTTGTCGGTCCAGTCTGGATGCCTATTGTGGGGCTATCGTGTCATTATTCCCCCACCACTGAGAGGGAAAGTGCTTGACGAGCTCCACTCTGGACACTGTGGGGTCGTGCGTATGAAGGAAATTGCACGCAGCTATTTCTGGTGGCCAGGCCTGGATGCAGCTATAGAGGAGAAAGCAAAGTCATGTTCTGCCTGCCAGAGAGTGAGAAACCTCCCACAGCTGGCTCCATTACATCCGTGGGACTGGCCTGAAGAACCATGGCAAAGAGTCCACATAGACTTTGCTGGACCATTGGAGAACCACATGTTCTTAATCGTAGTCGACGCTCATAGCAAATGGCCTGAGGTTGTCGTCATGACGGGCACCTCCTCTATGAGGACCATCGAAGAGCTAAGGTCTATCTTCAGCCGCTTTGGTCTACCACAACAGCTGGTTAGTGATAATGGCCCACAACTAGTGTCTGAAGAGTTCAAGACATTCATGGAGGAGAATGGTATTCAGCACATCAAGTCTGCACCCTATCACCCTGCTACCAATGGGCTTGCTGAAAGGTTCGTACAGACCATGAAGCAAGCTCTTAAGTCCTCTCAAGGTACACAGTCCATCAACAGGCGCCTCAGTGCTTTCCTGCTGTCATACCGAAACACACCTCATGCTACGACAAAGGTCTCGCCTGCCTCGGCTATGCTCAAGAGACAACTCCGCACTCGACTTGACCTCCTGAGACCCCAAAAGACGAGGGAGATTGTGCATATGCAACAGAGAGCTCAAGTGGAGAGGCGAGCGAAAGCAAAGTTTCGGAGCTTCACAGCTGGAGACCGGGTTCTCGCCCGGAACTATACAAAAGGGGTCAAATGGATGCCTGCAACAGTTGTTGCAAAAACAGGTCCTGTGTCATATACAGTAGAAACCAGGGATAATCTCATCTGGAGAAGACACATCGATCAACTGCTCCACACGGCTGGTTTCCATGATGACTCACCTCAGCCGCCATCCTTTGTTCCAGAGCAGGAGACCTACCAGGAGCAGCATTCATCACCAGAAGAGCCCCAGACGCAACCTGCAAGAGTGGCCCCTGTCCCAGGCACACCTAGGCCTATCCCAGCCATCACTTCTCCCAGACCCGGACTCCTACAGTCCTCCCCAAAAGACAATGAAACTGACTTGCCTACAGGTCGTTACCCCAGTAGAGTCAGACGCCCTCCTGATAGACTAACCCTTACAATTGGGGCAGAATAATCCCCAGGGTTCAGTCTGGGAATTGAGGTAGTCTACCCTCTTTCCCTAGTTCAGGCAAAGGTTACTAGCCTATGAAAGTTTAAATATGATTTGTTAAGTTGATTATAGAATGAGGGATACCAAACCACAGTGACACTTAGTGTTTTTTTGTTAATGTTTAAGTACTTACTTTTTAGGGGAACCTTCAAAGTTAAGGGGGAGGGATATGTTGTGTATTGACATTCTACGTTTGCCCCTTATTAGATAACGTCACGCCCCCTGCTAATAAGTACTGCCGTCATTGTAATCACCTGTGTTGAGTTTTCCACTAAAGAGCTGTCAACTGGAATTTACCCGTGTCTCGTGTCTCCTCATTATTATATGTTATACTAAATAACCAGATGAGTATACAACACCTCCCAGGAGAGATACCGATGGTAAAACATTTCAGATGCTTGGGAGTGGAAATATTCCCCACCATAAGACAAACGGTGAAGCACAACTACACAAAAATCCAAAACAAAATCAAAGACGACCTTGATAGATGGGCAAAACTTAAAAACACAGTACAAGCACGGATATCAATAGTTAAGATGGATGTACTACCTAGAATCAACTTCTTCAGTTCAATGCTACCGTTACCCCCTCCAGAGGATTACTGGAAAAGATTACACTCCTCCACATACAAATTTATTTGGAATAACAAACCACCACGTATAAAAAGATCCACCGCACAGAGAAATAAAGCAGATGGTGGCATGGCATTTCCAGATTTTTTCCTATATTTTAAGGCGTACACATTAAGTCCATTGACAACATGGTTTGACCCCCAAGCATTAGTATCCTGGAGAAAGTTAGAAGAAAACATAGTAGCCCCACATAGACTGAAGGACATAGCATATACTAAACTACCAATCAAGCACTGTGAACGAAAATTTGGACCCATAATTACTCATGCGATCCGGATATGGCGTGAATCACAAAAAAAAAATCCTAACCCACAAAAATGGCACAATCATACTCCCTTATTCAATAACAATGCACTCTTAATTGGAAAACGACTTATAAGATTACCTATATGGGAAGAGCAAGGCATACACTCATTAGGGGATGTTTTTAACAAACAGGGTTTTTGTAGTGATAAAGAAATACGTAAAAAATGTAATCTCACCAAGTCCACATGGCTTTTTTACAAACAGCTAGAGCTATGTTTGAAGTCTCACGGTGTTCCATTAGACAGACCAATTGAACACCACAGATACCACAAATTATTCTACGAAAGAGAGACATTGAGAGGTTTTGTTTCAGAATTTTATCATCAATTACTAACGTCCTCGTATGAAACCCTCCAACTAGACTCTGTCTGGAGGAGGGATATACCAGACCTGGAAAATGACTTTGATTGGCAAGGAGCCTGGGCAAATGTCCGACTTACATCAAGGAACCCGGATCATCAACAAATCAATCTTAACTATATTCACAGGACATACTTGACTCCTATAAGACTGTGCCGAATGGGGCTTAAACAAGACTCCAAATGCTCCCAATGTACAAATGGGGACGAAGGGACATTTATGCACATGTATTGGGACTGCTCACCAGTTAAGGCATTCTGGAAAGATGTGACCCAACAAATATCAAAACTAGTATCTTGGAATATACCTGTACACCCCTCGGTATTACTATTGAATGATGTTTTTGAGTTTGCAGTGAATCCACAGCTAAAGAGATTGGTTTTATCGGGTATCACAGTAGCTAAAAAGCTGATCGCATCACGCTGGTTTCAACCGGAAAAAATGTGCCGTAAAGTTTGGTTTCTTACATATCTCGATGAAATTTACCAAGAAATATCTACAGCAAGAATTCTGGGTCTCAATGAATCCAAAATGTCAATGTGGTTAGAAGTGGTGGAGAGAATAAAAGCTAGCTTATAATGGTAGTGTCTGGTTAGGTGCGAGGGATAGTGGAGGTACTTCTCAAGGTGGGGTCCGGGAGGGGGGGGTTCGAGCTGGAGCATATGTGTGTAGGTTTTTTAGATAACAGGTATTAGGGGTATATCTTATATAAGACAACTAACTAAAATGTGATCTCATTGGATGTGCCATGACAATTAATGCTTGTATATCTTATCGTGTGTTGTCATGTTTGTTTATATGTTTGTTTAAAAAATAATAAAAAAATAAAATACAAAAAAAAAGGATACACATAAATGATAAACATCTAAAACCATGAAACTGACCAATACACTTAAAACAGACATGTCAACATCGTTTTTCTTACCTGTTTTACACAAGTATGAGGTAAAAACAATACAAATTTATTTTTAGTACGCTCAAGCCCCAAAGGTATTTTCTTTAACCTGCTCTAAGGTATACAAATAGCACATTTCTGAATTACTGCAGAACAGTGTCTAGTTTTTTAGCCACACTAAATATTTGTGTAATATACTCAATATTATGGATCTGCATTACAAACTACAGTTACACACAGCATGAAATATTCAATCAACACAAAGATGATGGTTCTAAGGTATATAAAATGTAATTCAGTCAACATAGTTAGTGTATAGTATGGCTAACATGTATGAAAGTTGTTGATACAATATTATAATTCATAATAATTTTGCAGAAAAAAAGCAAATGCATAGTATTACCGGCGAGGTTGTTTGCTCATAGTCCCCAGATGATTGAAGGAAATTCACTTTAAGAAACATTTAACATGAAACATCTTAAAACAAAGATGTATTTTATACATTATAACCATGAAAATAATGCAATGTTAGGTTCTACCGTGATTAGTGTTCACAGATAGGAATGTATCCAGGACAGGGTCCTTTATACATCACTAACCCTGGACAGACTTGTGAAGTCAGAGATAGGAATGTATCATTCACATTCAATTATCCAAAAGTACTCAGTTTGTGTGAAATTTACTCTGCGAAATGTATTGTGTAGCAAAAATAATTCATATTGTTTCAGTGATGGCCTGGCTGATAGGTCTATTGTCGACTTGTCTTATTTCTACCTGAAAGATTTGCTTCATTCACACAATAAATATGCTGTTTGTGTTAAAATATTGTATAACATATGGACTGATTCACACTACTAATATATTTCACTTTAAAAACGTGTACAGAAAGATAAATATCCGACCCCAGGAGCCCTGTCGGAGTGTATACAGGTTCTGTACAGTATACCACATGCAAATCCCATATGGTCTAGCGGTAAGGATGCCCTGGTTTCAACAGGGAGGCGCGGGTTCGACTCATGCTATGGGAATTACACCTTTTCTATACAAAACAAATGTCTTGGTATGCTTTATTGTAACTGCTTGAATGTTTGTTTGTTTTAGTGCAACACTACTGTCAGCAACATTTAAGAAGGGTTATCTCCTCAACACTAGGTCTGAGATGCATTTAAGTCCTATTGATAGGTTTTTCCATACCTTTGCAAGGATATGTATGACAGTGCTGCATTCATTTATTTTAAATTTGTTGGACTTTTTATGGTATTTATAGCTTATTCATGATTTAATGTGATACTTCTTCTTGAATTGTTTAAATAAGATGTGTTTAACCCGAGGGGTCATTAATGTATGTATTGTAGGACCTTACAAATATGATTTGATCCTAACAAATGTTAAAAATGTTTTCATGCATTACATTTAACAGACAGTGGTTACATTTCGAAGTCTTAAAGGGATCACATTCACATAGCTGAACTTAAAATCATTCAAAACAATTATTACATCTAGAGGTAGAAAGAAACGCAGATGGGTATATTATATATTTTTTTTATTAAAGAATATTGCAGATCATGCTGTAACCTTTTTTATCAATAATATAAGCGTGGATAACAGCGATAATGTGATTAATATCTAAAGTTTCTAAACACTTATGATTTGTCAGTTTAAAAGCCGTAACATCCACTATTACGGTGTATAAACATAACAGGTGTGCTCTGTTAAAATGACCATTCATATGATTTAAAATAGTAACTAAGCCGTTTTCAGATATAAGACTTTCATCCTTTGAGAGTGTCTCTATCATATATTGCCAATTATTTAGCAAGCCTTTCTCTCTCACCAGCTTCAACATATTTTCAAAAAGCCTTAAGCGCAGGCTATTGACATTCCCGTTTACAGTGTACAACTGAGCATTGTTGACTTTAGTAGCTATAGCATGTTTTAAAAGCAATGCGATATCATAGTTTATAAAACTCGTAATACAGCTGGTAGTCCTGCTGAAGAAATTCCCCATTTCCTATGCTACGATCCTAATACTTTAACACTTTGGGTGCCGGCCAAAAATCCGGAAAATGACTGTGGGTTGCCAGGATTCCTGGACGATTCTAGCATATCTCATGATCTTAGCGGAGCTATTTCTATATTTTATATTATAACTATGGGGAAATGGTTGGGCTCATTTGAAGACGACAAGTTGATGTACACAATGCAAAAAACCGTTTGTTTCTGCATGTCTTCGTTCGTTCACAATTACAAGTTAAAAAAGGTCAACACAAGGTAAAAATCCAGGTGGATTCTTTAGAACAGAAGTTACAGGCACTTTTATGAAAGGTGTGCCGGCGGGGTGATAATAGGTACTGAACGTGTTATAAAGCAATTTAGACTGGGATGGATGGATGGATGGATGGTTTGATTGATTGATTGTTTGACAGATTGTTTTATTGGTTTGATTGATAGAATGTTTTATTGTTTTGTTGATAGTTTGATTCATATATTGATTTGTTTGATTGATTACTTTGTTGGTCATTTGATTGATAGAATGTTTGATTGTTTTGTTGATAGTTTGATTCATAGATTGATTTGTTTGATTGATTGATTACTTTGTTGGTCATTTGATTGATAGAATGTTTGATTGTTTTGTTGATAGTTTGATTCATAGATTGATTTGTTTGATTGATTGATTACTTTGTTGGTCATTTGATTGATAGAATGTTTGATTGTTTTGTTGGTAATTTGCTTGATAGAATGTTTTATTGTTTTGTTGATAGTTTGATTCATAGATTGATTTGTTTGATTGATTGATTACTTTGTTGGTCATTTGATTGATAGAATGTTTGATTGTTTTGTTGATAGTTTGATTCATAGATTGATTTGTTTGATTGATTGATTACTTTGTTGGTCATTTGATTGATAGAATGTTTGATTGTTTTGTTGATAGTTTGATTCATAGATTGATTTGTTTGATTGATTGATTGATTACTTTGTTGGTCGTTTGATTGATAGAATGTTTTATTGTTTTGTTGATCGTTTGATTCATAGATTGATTTGTTTGATTGATTGATTACTTTGTTGGTCATTTGATTGATAGAATGTTTGATTGTTTTGTTGATAGTTTGATTCATAGATTGATTTGTTTGATTGATTGATTACTTTGTTGGTCGTTTGATTGATAGAATGTTTGATTGTTTGATTCATAGATTGTTTGATTGATTGATTGATTGATTGACAGTCCGACTGACTGACAAACTTGAAATGCAGTAATACTATTATATCGATCAGGTGAGAATATATTGTATTGATCAGGTTAGTAGATATTGTACCGATCAGGTATTATAGATCATGTGCATGCAATAAACTAAACAAAAAAACATTTTGACTGTTTCTCATTCATGTACTGTGCATAATCTGCTCCTGTGTTGTAGACACTGTGTTGCTCTGTACCTACCCGTTTTCCAATTTATTCGTCCATACATGATAAACACATTCATAAAGTAATAATATCTTGTATTGATAATATATCAATTAGTTTCACCTGGAAATACTACTACCTCATCAACCACCATGCCTGGCGCTAATGAACAAGTAATAGTTATAACTACTGGTGTAGGTCCAGACAACATTATTATAAAATACAGAATACTTTACAATGCAGAAAACTTGAAACTTTGATGCCATGAACATTTTTATTGTAAAATATGTTCAATAAACTGGGTGACAAGTCATCAGTACCAACCATTGTTGCTGTGCATTATATGCTGGTAACATTCACAGTATAGGATTATGGTAATTTACCAAGACAATACCTTATAAAAAGTGAACACTGTGATGATAACCAACCATTGTTTCAGTGCATTTAGGAGTTTGTTGGTAACATTCACAGTATAGGATTATGGTAATTTACCAAGACAATACCTTATAAAAAGTGAACACTGTGATGATAACCAACCATTGTTTCAGTGCATTTAGGAGTTTGTTGGTAACATTCACAGTATAGGATTATGGTAATTTACCAAGACAATACCTTATAAAAAGTGAACACTGTGATGATAACCAACCATTGTTTCAGTGCATTTAGGAGTTTGTTGGTAACATTCACAGTATAGGATTATGGTAATTTACCAAGACAATACCTTATAAAAAGTGAACACTGGAGGATAATCAACCATTGTTTCAGTGCATTTAGGAGTTTGTTGGTAACATTCACAGTATAGGATTATGGTAATTTACCAAGACAATACCTTATAAAAAGTGAACACTGGAGGATAATCAACCATTGTTTCAGTGCATTTAGGAGTTTGTTGGTAACATTCACAGTATAGGATTATGGTAATTTACCAATACAATACCTTATAAAAAGTGAACACTGGAGGATAATCAACCATTGTTTCAGTGCATTTAGGAGTTTGTTGGTAACATTCACAGTATAGGATTATGGTAATTTACCAAGACAATACCTTATAAAAAGTGAACACTGGCTGATGATAACCAACCATTGTGTCAGTGCATTTAGGAGTTTGTTGGTAACATTCACAGTATAGGATTATGGTAATTTACCAAGACAATACCTTATAAAAAGTGAACACTGGAGGATAACCAACCATTGTTTCAGTGCATTTAGAAGTTTGCTGGTAACATTCACGTCACATGAACTACAGGGCATATCTTACTTGGTCTCTCGCATCGATGACTGCATTGTCCATTGATAAATGGATGAAGCGCCAGATGATCTGTGGACCAAAAAATATCCAATACATGCTTCCAAAGTATATAAATAATAGGCCAATGGACTGCATTAGAAAAGTGTGGTATGTTACCTACAGTATATACTTTTATAAACTGGGTGACTGTCAGCAACCATTGGTTCTGTGCAAACGGTAAAAATGAGGGGGGAAAAAGATAAAAAAAAAAAAACTATATACACACACAATGCAAATTATGAATGGAGTCGATACAGCTAGATCGCTAACATAACGTCTCATCTGCAAGTGGTCCAAACATGCCTATGCAATATCGACAACCGTGGCCCAAATACATGTGTTCAACGCATTTGTCTTGTACAGAAAACAGTGCAACTACCCATACACTATACTATACTATACTATACTACAATATACTATACTATACTACACTATACTATACTACACTCAGCTAGCTATACTATGTACCGGTACACATGGTTCTGTCTGTATCACACAATGATGGATTATTTAGAAGTAATCTGTACTTCTGTGTGCCGGATTATTTAGAAGTAGTCTGTACTTCTGTATGACAACTAATAAAGAAACTATTTAGAGAAATCCCTCTTTGTGTGGTACAGAGCGAAGCATTTGTCACGATGCAGGGGGACTTTGCACGATGTGCAAAAATATCTGGTCTCACTCCTGATGCCACGCCTACTGCAGACACGACATTTCCTACACGGTAGCTTTTTCTTCGGGGTGGCTTTGTATGCAACCATTACATGCTTCACAAAGCCACCCACTAATCTGCTCTGCGGGTCCCCCAGTGGGGCCCTAGGGTCGACACGCCCCACCTGCTCAGCCCCTGCCTCCTCCTCATCCCCACCCCCTGCCTCCTCCCCTGCCTCCTCCCCTGCCTCCTCCCCTGCCTCCGCCTCCGCCTCCATCTCCGCTGTCACCCCAGGAATCTTCTTCTCCTTACCGTCTGTGTAGGTCCGCGCCACAGCCCTGGTGAACCGGAAGAGGTTGGAGTAATGCCCTTGTGGGTGCTTTTTTTTGTACAAGACAAAAGCGTTGAACATACATATTTGGATCAGATACATCACAAACTTTTTGGTCCACTTTCCAGTCTTACGTGTAACCGGATAGTACGATATATTCTGATCCAGCTGATCGACGCAGTTCATGAATTTATTGTACTCCATGATTGATGATGGCTTGAGCATCTCCACCCTCAGCGCTTTGCCCTTCTTCTGCTTCTGCCACACCATCGCCTTTTCCATGGTGTCCTCGTGGAAGCTGCTGATGGTCTTCACGATTCTTTTATCGCGCCATGCCACGATCATGACCTCCTTGTTGTTGACCGCAATGCGCTCCCCCACACCGATGTCACGTTTGGTCATGTTCTTGATGATGGCTGGCTCGCCCCGGTGCTTCCTGAGGGTACCACAGACGTCGGTCCTCAACTGTCGGAGCCTGGCGGACATACGTACCGAGTTGTAGAAGTTGTCCATAAAGAGCGTATAGCCGGCCCCAGACAGACGTCCAAGCAGACAGACGTCCAAGCAGACCGACGACCGTGTCCCCCAGGAGCGAGCCTTCCCGACAATATGGCTTAAATGAAAAGCAATATCCTGTGCGAGATTCGCACAGGAAGTAAGACTTGATACCATAGCGGGTGGGCTTGTTTGGGTTGTAGACCCGGAAGGTCAGGCGGCCTCGCCATGCCATCACCCCCTCGTCAATGGCGAGCTCGCGTTCAGGCTGGTACAGCTCCTTGCACCTCGTGTTTACATGGTCGACTACAGGGCGTACTTTGCACAATTTGTCTCTAACCTCCAGGGAAGTATTGTCCGCAAAGTGGAGGAATCGCCAGATCAATTGAAACCTGTTGCGTGGCATGGTCTCAGAGTAGTATGGTGTGCACATCATGTCGTCAGTGGTCCACATCTGGTCCACGCGAGGCTTCCGCAGGACACTGCTAAGGAAATTGAGTCCGAGGAACTTCTTCAGCTCCTTCAATGTGAGGGGCTTCCAAAGCAGTGCCCTGCTACTGGTTAGCGTGGGGTCCAGCCGGGCAATGGACTGCTCAGCGTAGAGGTTGGACTGGGCAACAATAGAGTTCAGAAAAGCATCTGTCAGGAACAGATCCATCCATTTCGCAGGCCGGTAAGATCTGAGTGCCATGGCGTCCTGGAGCAACCCCGGTTGGGCTGTGAAGGGGATCCTTTGAGGCACCCAGCCCTCACGAGACCAGGCATTCTCCTCTTCCTGGCGGATCGCAGCCCTGCTCTTCGCTCCTCCACGTCGCACGCCACGACCTGTCAATTATACAAATATACTATAACACCCCTACTGTAGACATTCATATGCCACGTAGTTACAAACTGTGTGAGTGAATGAGTGAGTGTGTGTGGGGTTCAGATGTCAGAGCTGGACGTGGTGTGGGGGTCAGAGGTCAGAGCTGGAAGTGGTGTACAGAGTGAGGCCAACTTACCTCTCTTAGATGTGCGTTTCCGCCCTGCAACGGGTTCCGGCATGTCCAGACTAGCATCCAGTTCTAGAATCACATGATGTAATACATTACACTAGGGCAACGTATTGTCATTGTATTTACCACCATCACCACCAGACCAGGCCCTGCAGCAGCCAGTCACCACCAGGCCCAGGCCCTGCAGCAGCCAGTCACCACCAGGCCCAGGCCCTGCAGCAGCCAGTCACCACCAGGCCCAGGCTCTAGCAGCAGCCAGTCACCACCAGGCCCAGGCTCTAGCAGCAGCCAGTCACCACCATGTACAATTACCTGCAGGAGTAGAATGTGATCCCATGTCGTTGCCAGTCTCAGCGTCACTATCGGCAGGGTCTGCGCCAGAATCTGAATTGGATTAAATTCATTCAGTAAGTAAGTCTCACAAAACACAATAGTAATACATTTACACATACATAAATGTAGTTAGTACATACCCAAGCATGTTGGTGTATTGGCCCCGGATTCGGTTTCGGAGCCTGTGTGAACACAAAATAAATCAGCGGCCATTGTACATCAAAGCATGTACATGTGTGTGTGTTGTAATCAATGGAATTTTACATATGATACACAATCATGCATTTAAATATAGGCCTCACCATGTGCCCATGCCATTGTGTGTGTGTATGTGTGTGCTGTAATCAATGGAATTTGCATATAGAGGCCTCACCATGTACTGCGAAGTTCAAAGGTGTTGGAGAGGATTCATGCCTTTTGATCTTGTGTGTGTGTGTGTGTACACACACTGCACACACACACACATACACACACATCAAAGGGCATGGACACATGGTGAGGCCTGCATCTACACACACACACACATCCATGTAACTAAATGTAGACAAACTTCAAAGGGCTGGCATCTACACACACACACACATCCATGCAACCAGTGCAGCACATGGCCATCAATCAACTATATCGATTTGAACATAAAACAATATTCACATTGCAACATGATAACACATTGATAGCTACACACTTCAAATGGCGTGCACATGCACACACACACACACACACATACACACACACATCAAATGGCATGGGGTGAGGCATCTACACACACATACACATCCATGTAACTAAATGTAGACAAACTTCAAAGGGCTGGCATCTACACACACACACACATCCATGCAACCAGTGCAGCACATGGCCATCAATCAACTATATCGATTTGAACATAAAACAATATTCACATTGCAACATGATAACACATTGATAGCTACACACTTCAAATGGCGTGCACATGCACACACACACACACACATACACACACACATCAAATGGCATGGGGTGAGGCATCTACACACACACACACATCCATGTAACTAAATGTAGACAAACTTCAAAGGGCTGGCATCTACACACACACACACATCCATGCAACCCGTGCAGCACATGGCCATCAACTATCGATTTGAACATAAAACAATATTCACATTGCAACATGATACCAATTACCACGTCGACCACCACCACGTCGTCTCATGCCCAGCATGCAACTATTATCACTTACATTGATAGCTACACACTTCAAAGAGCCACTTCAAAGGGCGTGCACATGCACACACACACACACACACACACACACACACAAGACCATTACAACCTAACGTGTAGCACATGGTGGCCTGTACATGCCTACTATATCCTATATCATTCAACTATCGATTTGAACATGCACGTAAAACAATATTCACATTGCATTAGTAAACATGACGTACCGTTGCCCCGTCGACCACCACCGCGTCCCACGTCTGAATCGTGCGATGAATCAGACTCATACCTCCGACCCAAGCCGAGATCATCGTCAGATGATTCCGGAGCTAGAATATAATAAATGCATATCAGCGTTGGTTTGGCGAACTAACGTTACATAGTCACAGAATAAGCGTTAGGTAAATCATCAAATACACGTTTCACACACACACACAATCACATGCATATCGGCGTTGGTTTGTCGAACTAACGTTACATAGTCACAGTATGTAAATCATCAAATACACGTTTCACACACACACACATATATATATATATATATATATATAAGACCGTGTAATTACCTGGTGGTTCCCAATCGGCGCTCCCATCAGATTCGTGGGCGGTCGAATCGCTGTCCCCTGACTCGCATGAAGAAGCTATGACCACAGCGGCAGCCTTCCTCTTCCTCGAACTGCGTCGGGTAGAGCCGCTCCCGGTCCCGGGGCGAGACGCGTTACTGGGCCCAGCAACGGTCTCACGGCTCTCTCCGATCGGAGCTACTAAAGTCGTTGGTGCTGCTGCTACTCGAACAACCGCGGGTCCAAACGCCAGCTTCGTCTGAACAAAGCGACCCGCCGCCGGATTGTCCCCTCGCTTACCTACACTACGTCTCTTCATACTGATCTAATAATCTAAATGAAACTACTAACTGATCAAACTACTATTACTACTACTGAAATATACTACCTAGACTACACACTAATCCCTCGAATAGTACTACTACTTAGCACGACTAAGTACTTTCTAAAGCACAGCTGAAACCTTACAATTAGTCTGATACTACCACTATACTGTATAACACTATAAATATAGACTATAGGCTGATCTCAATTCAAATATCTCTCTCAATCTCTCTCTCTCTCTCTATCGCTCTATCTATCTCTCTCTCTCTCCTCCAAAACCTCGTCGATTCTGGGATCGCGCTAACGTTTTATACCTGTGGTTACATTGGCCAGGTATGCTGGCCAATCAAATGCCAGATTCATTGTGGGGTACAATATTCCCCCTATTGTGATAGTGTTAGAAAATAGGGGGACACTGCCACCTAGTGAAATTTGAGAGGAAATGCAGTTTCCGGTTCAAATTTTCTTCCAAAAGCTTGGCGGTGAAGTTCAGACGGGGAAAATCGAAAAAAGATGTAAACAGATCAAAGACGCTGTACAGCGTCCTCGGCAACTTGAGCATGGCCGGGAATGGCGCTGTAAAGCGTTTCTAGGCACCCAAAGTGTTAAACAACAGCTGATACTTCAACGTTTCTGTCAAAGACTGCGACTGTCAAAAAGATTGTGTGGGTGTGTATTTCTGAATGGGGGTGGGGGCGAAGCTTCGGACGGGTCTGTATGATGCTATATAGGCGGTCAGGGTTGGATAAAAACCTATATATTTAGAGAGTTCCCTCTTAGAGAGACCCTAGAAAATAAAAAATGGCGAGCAGTCTAGCTACATCTACTATACGCACGTCAGCCCGAGTAGCACATTTTAAGGCCGAGTTACTTGCACCATCCAAATTTGGTAGCGTGTTTTACACCGAGATATGGCCCCTCAGGGATGGGGTCCTCGGATTCTGTTATGATGTTAAATTTGAGAGAGTTGTCTTCTACAAGACCTCCTTGGAGAATTTCCAGGGTGTTGGAAGAAGATCTGAGATAGACCTATCGGAGACGGAATTTTGGAAAATGAAAAAAGCTTCGTATGAGGCTATGGATGGATTAGTGGGTAGAACGCTTAAGGATGGGCAGATATTCACCCTGGTAATAAGCTCTATAGACTACGGGTATGTGTATTACGGGCGGATATCTATAAAAAGTACTCTGGCTTTTGGTGTAGAGACTAATCTAACCATCTTCTCAAGGTTCCTTAATACAAGTCATGAGTATATCCTCTTCTCAGTACCGGTACCGGCCTGGTTAGAATGTCTTCGGACATCTGGATTGGTTACTAACGAAGGGGTTAAGGTGAGGACAGACCTGGTTCATTTAAAAAGACGTCTATTCCCATACACCGAATCAGAGGAGATGGAGTGCGATTGACCCTCAGCGAAGGGGCGGAGGATGGGGCGTGTCAACCCTAAATCCTCCTCTAAAAAGACTTACAGTGTATTTGTAGTTTTAGATAGCAATCACGGCTTTGTATGTGAGCCATGAGGCTGATCCTTCTAACTCTGCATGGGATACACAAACAAGCCTGTCCCCATTATACACGCCTGACGATGTTGAGACACTACCCGCTAGCGGGTATAGTTTCATGGACCCTACTTCAACGCGACCAAACTTTGTTCGGTATGAGGCTGATCCTTCTAAGCCTGCATTGGATACACTAGATAGCCTGTCTCCACTATATGCTCCAGACGAGGACGTTGAGACATTACCCGTAACTATGTATGGTTCAACTAAAACTCCTTCATTGCTAAGCCTCCTCCTAGACACCCCTAGGACTAGTTACAGCCCTCTTTCAACGATTTGGGAGACTTCATCGCCGGATTCATCACTGCCAAAACCCGTCAGGCGTATGGATGTCCCTCCTAATAGCCCCTGGTACACGGGTTCTCCTACATCAGAATCTGATGTATTCCACCCTGACCCCGAAGAAATACCTATCGTTGATGTAACCAACAAAGCATCATCACTGCCATCCCCAACCTGGGGTACGGTTAAGAGACTGTGTCCTACTAGAAGAAAAACCCTCCAGTTCCCAATCGCAGTAGCTACTCTTAGAGCCTTAGTGACCGCCGCGGAGCTGTCGGGACAATTGTACATCGATGGGTAAACGGGAATGTCAATAGCCTGCGCTTAAGGCTTTTTGAAAATATGTTGAAGCTGGTGAGAGAGAAAGGCTTGTTAAATAATTGGCAATATATGATAGAGACACTCTCAGAGGATGAAAGTCTTCTATGTGAAAACGGCTTAGTTACTATTTTAGATCATATGAATGGTCATTTTAACAGAGCACACCTGTTATGTTTATACACCGTAATAGTGGATGTTACGGCTTTTAAGCTGAACAATCATAAGTGTTTAGAAACTTTTGATATTAATCACATTATCGATGTTATGCACGCTTATATTATTGATAAAAAAGGTTACAGCATGATCTGCAATATTCTTTAATAAATATTTTATAATATCCCCATCTGCGTTTCTTTCTACCTCTAAAGTGTAATAATTGTTTTGAATGATTTTAAGTTCCTCCTTACAGTTATAGATGTTTAAAAATAGAAAATATTATCCTGTTGTCTAACTATATTCAGGTATGTGAATTGGAACCCTTTAAAACTTCGAAATGTCACCACTGTCTGTTAAATGTAATGCTTGAAAACATTTTACCATTTGTTAGGATCATGATCAAATCATATTTGTAAGGTCCTACAATACATACATTGATGTACCCTTGAGATAAACACATATTCTTTAAACAATTCAAGAAGAAGTATCACAATCATGAATAAGCTATAAATACCATAAAGTCCACCAAATTTAAAATAAATTAATGCAGCACAGTCATACATATCCTTGCAAAGGTATGGAAAAAATGATCAATAGGTCTTAAATGCATCTCAGACCTAGTGTTGAGGAGATAACCCTTCTTAAATGTTGCTGACAGTGTTGCACTAAAAACAACCAAACAGTCAAACAGTTACAATAAAACATACCAACACATTTGTTTTGTATAGAAAAGGTGTAATTCCCATAGCAGGAGTCGAACCCGCGCCTCCCTGTTGAAACCAGGGCATCCTTACCGCTAGACCATATGGGATTTGCATATGGTATACTGTACAGAACCTGTATACACTCCGACAGGGCTCCGGGGGTCGGATATTTATCTTTCTGTACACGTTTTTAACGTAAAATATATTAGTAGAACTCTTTTTACATCATTCTACATAAGACTTGTAGATACATAAGAACATCTTATAGAACATAAGACATGTTTTGATATTATAAATGAAATGCCTCGTTGTTTTTAAGGTGTTTCATACAAAATATAACCGATCCACTATACCCCTGGATTCACTATACAATGAATCAGTCCAGATATTATACATTATTTTTTCACAAACAGCATATTTATTGTGTGAATGAAGTAAATCTTTCATGTAGAGATAAGACAAGTCAACAATAGACCTATCAACCAGGCCATCACTGAAACAATATGAATTGTTTTTGCTACACAATACATTTCACAGAGTAAATTTTACTCAAACAGAGTACATTTGGATAATTGAATGTGAATGATACATTCCTATCTCTGACTTCACAAGTCTGTCCAGGATTACTGATGGATAAATGACCCCGTCCTGGATACATTCCTATCTGTGAACACTATAATTACGGTAAAACCTAACATTGCATTATTTTCATGGTTATAATGAATAAAAATACATCTTTGTTTTAATATGTTTCATGCTAAATGGTTCTTAAAGTGATTTCCTTCAATCATCTGGGACAAGGAGCAAACAACCTCCGCCGGTAATACAGTGCATTTACCTTTTTTCGGCAAAATTATTATGAATTATAATATTGTATCAACAACTTTTCATACATGTTAGCCATACTATACACTAACTATGGTGAGTGAGTTAGATTTTTATTTGCCTTAGAATTATCATCTTTGAGCTGTTTGAATATTTCATGCTGTGTGTAACTGTAGGATTTCTTTATTTCTTTATTTCAGATCCCCATTAGTCACTGACTCAGCAGCGACTATTCTTCCTGGGGTCTGGATCCAAACAACAAAATTAAACAAGAATAATCAATAAACAACATAAAAACAAAACAAATATCAATAAAACACCAATAAAATATACAAACAATTATAGAACATTAAACCAGTCAAAATCAGACATACAACCAAATATGTATGCCACATTTTCTAATATAGAACAATAACAAATATCAATAAAACAACAAATATCAATAAAACCACAAAGACATCTCAGAGAAAACTAAAACGTGCTCAAAAACAGCACAACATTCCATACACTCATACTCTAATACTCATCATAACCACTAGACAAACACATTCAAAAACAACACATAACCTAACACAAGAACCAATTCATTAGACATAGATTAGACCCTACCAAAATCAATCTCTTTCTGCATTACAGCCACTCGTAGTCTCCTCTTGAATCCCACCTTACTGGTAATTGAAACCAAATATTGTGGAAGTCTATTCCAGTAGGACATTGCCCTGTACATTACAGTTTTCTTTAAGGCTTCAGTTCTGGGTCTCGGTAGGGCTAACCGACCCCTCAAGGCTTGTCTAGTGCCATAGCCATGACCATCACTAATAAGCACCAGCTGCAAAAAGAGGCACACAGGTTTATGTAAAGTATAAATATTTCTCATAAACAAAATAAGACTACACACTAGTCTCTCATTGACTCTCATCCATGACAGTTCCTTGTGCATTTTCTCAACACTGTTTCTAATTGAGCTATGCAATGCAAGTCTTGCAGCTCTATTTTGAGTAAGCTGTATTTTATTTAAGTCTTGTTTGGATGCATTTGACCAGATTGCTGGACAGTAGTCCAGATGTGACAAAACTAGTGATTGTATGACTTGCTTGGTAGCTGTCTCTGTTAAAAAATAGACATTCCGTCTAATAATTGAAATACTTCTGCTCATTTTTGTTACAATATTGTTAATGTGAGTTGACCAAGAGAGTGTTTCATCTATTATAACTCCAGGAAATCTGGCCTCCTTAACTTGCTCAATATCTGCACCCTGCAAAGAAATATTTAATCTGTGATTCTCTCTCTGAGCATGCTTTGAACAAATAATTAGACATTTTGTTTTGGATGCATTTAGTTTCAGCTTATTTACCGTGACCCATTCAGAAATCTGCATTAACTCACTTTGAAGAAGACTGCTGAGGTCTTTGGCATTGCTTGCCGAAGCATATATTGTAGTGTCATCTGCATAAATGGAACTGCTTGCATTTCTTAAACTTTGTGGAATATCATTTACAAATATTGAATATAATAATGGTCGAAGGCAACTTCCTTGAGGAATGCCACATTGTAGCGTTTTAAAGCTTGATAAAGTTCCATTAAACAGGACACATTGTTGTCTCTTGAATAAATAACTTTGCATCCAGTTAGTAGCTGAGTGTTTGAAACCATAATCAGCTACAGTAGTTTTGTAAGCAGCAGTTCATGATCAATGAGATCAAAAGCTGCGCTAAAATCTAACAGTACTGTACCAACTAATAATTTACAGTCAATATTTCTTAGCCGATCATCAGCCAATTGTGTAAGTGCTGTGCATGTTGAATAGCCTTGTTTGTAAGCATGTTGAAAAGCAGAATTTATGTTATTATGGGAGAAGTAATTTTGAATTTGTTTGAAAGCAATTCTTTCCATAAGTATACCTAAAACAGGTAAAATACTGATTGGCCTACTATTTGGTCCAGTGAATGATTCTTTTCTATTTTTTGGTAGAGGAGTGACCTTAGCTACCGTCCATATTTGCGGATAAATTCCTTCCTTAAGACTCAAATTGAATATATGACATATCGGACCAGCAATACTTCCAGCTGATAGCTTCACAAGTCTACTATCCAGATTGTCGTGACCAGAGGGTTTGTCACATTTCAATTCAGACAATAGCTTTTCAATTTCTGAAAGATTTGTGACCAAAAATTCAAATTCACATTCTTTGTCCTTCATGATCTGACTTTTTATAATTTAATCTGATAAGTTACCCTTTACAGGTGGCATGTTGTCTCTTATAGTATTTACTTTATTTGTGAAATAGTTATTGAAATAATTTGCAATATCCAAAGGCGTAGTGATGAAACCATCCCCCTATTCAATAAATGATGGTATTTTACCCATTTTGACTCTACCCATGATTTGATTCAGAGTACTCCATAGTTTTTTTACCATCATATTTTGTTTCTTCAATTCTGGATTGGTAGTATAGCCTTTTTTTCAGTTTATTTAATTTGGTCACTTTATTTCTTAAAGAGCGATATGCTAACCAATCTTCTGAATTCCGTGAATTTAGAGCGATTATTTTCAGTTTATCTCTTTCTTTCATGTTGCTCCTTAGGTCAGTGTCTAGCCAAGGTGCTTTGATAGATCTTACAGTAAGTTTTTTTATGGGCACATGCTTGTCACAGACCGAGGAAAATAACTTCATAAATTCTCCTAGGGCTTCTTCAGTATGAATACACTCAAATACACTGTCCCACTTTATGTTGTGCACGTCTTGAATAAATAAATTCTCACCGAAATGTTTATAGATTCTTTTATGTATGATTTTAGGACCTGCTTTGGGGACTTTGACTTTTCTTGCCATAGCAATCATGTTATGATCACTGAATCCAATTGGCACTGAAACAACTTTTGAACATTTATCTACTGAATTAGTAAAAATATGATCTATACAAGTTGAGGATAATACACCTGATTTGTTGACGTTTATTCTAGTCGGTAGGTTTACCATTTGGGACAAGTTGCATACCGTGTCATTAAGCTTTCTTCTCATAGAGCAGGTATTAGATAGCCAGTCTATGTTTAGGTCACCATGCATTGGGGGTTTATCCATGAAAACAGACACAAACATGTACATACACACATAGCCACACACGCCTCTGCAGAAAGGGGGAAGTCTGAGGGTCATAAATCTTTTGGACTTGACAGAAGCTGCATACACTAGTTTTAGGCTTCCCTATTCGCTATCCATACACCCCTCCTTCACGACAACGCAGGGGGATGTCATAGCGTTGGAGGAGTGTCAGAACCACTCTAGTGTTTCTGTATGTCATTTCAGCCTACGGAGTGGAGACCGTCTACTGAGAGGTATACAGAAACAGAGGGGAGAATGCTTTCTGCTCAAACTGTTATGGTTTGACAACGACCCCAAATGCTAACGACACAAGAGAGTAGGATTCAGAGTTGCCAAATACTAGGGCTTGTTTATTTGGTAATAAGAATAAGTGAAACAGGGAAAGCAGGTCAACAAGAACAGGTACAATGAACAAGGGGCAAAGTTCTGCTGCTCTGCAGCCTCTCCCGGAAGGGTAGTCTTGGGAAGCAGGAGCAGACCTCTGTACCGCTCTGCAGAATTCTCTCGGCGGATCTCTCAGATGTTGTGCAAGAACCGAGAGAGGGAGAGAGGGAACGAGTCAGTGACAGAGCAGACTTGAAACGAGCAGGAGGACAGGGTGTAATATTCTTCGTGTTAACAACACAGTGATGTGCAATATTCCAAAAACAGCCCAAGTGAATATCTTCATGTAAACACACAGTGAGCAAAAATCCAAACACAGTCCAAATGTGAAATCATATCTTCGTGTAAACACACAGTGAGCAAAAATCCAAACACTGTCCAAATGTGAAATAATATCTTCGGCGTGAGCAAACACACAGAGGGAGGTGGAAGATCCCAAAAATATTATTCCATAAAGGAAAGAGCAAAATCGATAATGGCTGGGTGAGTGACTGTTTGACAAAAAGGTGGTAGACTTCAGTGTAAAGGTTACACACGAAAATCGGAAATAGGTCAAGACAGTCAATCTAGAAAAACTCACCCAGACGAGCTGCGTAAAAGGAACAGGAACAACAGAGGAGGCGAGCGCGCGCCACGGAGCAGGTATCCAAGCGAAGGCTTCTAGGAATTCCTGGAGAACAGCACAGTGAAACAGCAGTAACGGGGAAAAACATCCAGCGACAAATCAAGACGATCCAACAACTTAGGGTGGGGAAAACGGGGTATAAATAATGAGGGATCGATTGATTGAAAAGCAGTGACAGCTGGGGAATGTGATTGACAAGCGTGGGGAAGTGAGAGAACCAATCAGCGACGTCTCAGATGACGTCAACGGGGAGAAACGTGTGAACGAGGGAATTGAAATACTTGACAGAAAAAATGAATGAAAACAAAGCGAGGGTGGTTAAAGGAACAGAACGAGTGAGAAAGCAAGGACAGAAACATCACAGTACCCCCCCCTCCACGGGAGCCACCCGGCGACCAGGCCGACCCGGCTCGTCAGGATGGGCCCGATGGAAGTCGGTGATCAAGCCGGGATCCACGATGAGCTGCCGGGAGACCCAGCTACGCTCCTCAGGGCCGTAACCCTCCCAGTCCACCAGGTATTGGAACCCCCGGCCCCGCCGACGAACGCCCATCAACCGGCGGACCTGCCACTGGGGGTGACCATCCACTAGCACAGGAGGCGGTGGATCAGGAGCTGGAGGCATAAGGGGACTGAGGGAGACGGGCTTAACCCGGGAGACATGGAACACGGGGTGGATGTGCATGGATGCAGGAAGCTTCAGGCGCAGGGCCGCCGGACTGAGTACCTTCAGGACCTCGAAAGGGCCGACGAAGCGAGGGTTGAGCTTCTTGGCCGAGGACCGTAGCGGGAGGTCCTTCGCGGAGAGCCACACCCTCTGCCCAGGGCGGTAAGTCGGCGCGGGAACCCGGCGCCGGTCGGCACCACGACAGGCGCGCTCAGATGTCCGGAGCAGCGCGGTCCTGGTGATCTCCCAAACGCGACGGCAGCGGTCGAGGTGGACCTGCACGGAGGGAACTGCCACTTCCGTCTCCAGTGCGGGAAAAAGAGGGGGCTGGTAGCCCAGGGAGGCCTCAAAAGGGGAGAGGCCGGTGGCGGAACTGACCATAGAGTTGATCGAGTATTCAACCCAGGGAAGGAAACGGCTCCAGGATGCCGGCCTCTCGGCTGCCACACACCGAAGAGCAGACTCCACGCTCTGGTTCATCCTCTCCGTCTGCCCGTTTGTCTGGGGATGGTAGCCAGAGGAGAGACTGACCGTTGCCCCCAATCCCTTGCAGAAAGCCCGCCATACCTGGGAGGTGAACTGGGGCCCCCGGTCAGAGACGATGTCCTGGGGAAAACCGTGAAGGCGGAACACGTGGTGCGTCAGGAGGTCCGCCGTCTCGGCTGCTGAGGGAAGCTTGGAGAGGGCCACGAGGTGGACCCCCTTGCTGAATCGATCCACCACGGTCAGAAGGCAGGTGTTCCCCTGGGAGGAGGGTAGACCAGTGACGAAGTCGAGCGCCACATGTGACCACGGACGGCTTGGAACGGGAAGTGGCTGCAAGAGCCCGGAGGGTGCCTGGTGAGAGGCCTTGCTGCGGGCACAGACCGCGCAGGCCAATACGAACTCCTTGACGTCGTTCCGCATGGTGGGCCACCAGAAACGACGAGCCAGGAAGGAGAACGTGCGATGGACGCCTGGGTGGCAGGCGAACCGGCTGGTATGGCCCCACAGCAGTACCTGGGACCGGACAGAGTCAGGGACGAAGAGACGGCTCCTAGGGACGTTGCTTGGAGCACGTTGGAAGCGTAGAGCACGCCTCACCACACCCTCGATGCCCAAGGTGATGGCTCCAACCACTCGGGCCTCCGGGATGATGGGAGATGGGTCCTCAGAGGGTGGAGCCCCCTTGGAGTGCATCCGGGACAGGGAGTCGGCCTTCGTGTTGCGGGAACCGGGGCGGAAGGTCAGCGAGAAGTCGAACCGACTGAGGAAACTGGCCCATCTCGCCTGCCGACCGTTGAGGCGCCTGGAAGCGCGGATGAACGTTAGGTTCTTGTGGTCCGTCCAGATGGTAAAAGGCTCCTCGGCACCCTCTAGCCAATGACGCCACTCCTCCAGAGCAGCCACGACCGCCAGTAGCTCCCGATTGCCGGTGTCGTAGTTCCTCTCGGCGGGGAGGAAGCGACGCGAGTAGAAGGCGCAAGGATGTACCTTCTGGTCGGAAGGAGAACGCTGGGATAGGACAGCGCCCAGGCCAGAATCCGAGGCGTCCACCTCCACGATGAACTGTCTCTTGGGGTCAGGGTGGAGCAGGATAGGAGCGGAAGTGAACCTTCTCTTGAGGGAGCGGAACGCAGCGCATGCCGCTGGGGACCAGTCGAACGGCAGAGCGGGGGAGGTCAGCTTGGTAAGAGGCTCCGCCACTTGGCTGTAGTTCCGGATGAACCTTCGGTAGAAGTTTGCGAACCCGAGGAAACTCTGTAACTCCTTCCGAGTGGTGGGTTCCGGCCAATCCTCCACAGCCTGGATCTTGCGAGGATCCGCTCGGGTCAAGCCCTTCTCCACGATGAAGCCCAGGTAGTCGACGGAGTTGGAGTGGAAACGGCACTTCTCCGCCTTGACGAAGAGCCGATTGTGGAGGAGGCGCTCCAGCACCCGGCGGACATGCAGGATGTGTTCCTCGAGGGTCCTGGAAAAGATAAGAATGTCGTCCAGGTACACCACCACGAACACCTCCAGCATGTCACGGAGGACATCGTTCATGAGTGCCTGGAATACCGCCGGGGCGTTGGTGAGGCCGAACGGCATCACAAGGTACTCATAGTGGCCCCTGGGGGTCTTGAAGGCGGTCTTCCATTCATCGCCCTCACGGATACGGACAAGATGATAGGCACTTCGGAGATCCAGCTTGGTGAAGAACGAGGCCTGGGTCAGTGGCTCGAAGGTGGAGCTCATGAGAGGTAGGGGGTATTTGTTCTTGATGGTGATCTCGTTGAGCTGACGATAGTCGATGCAGGGTCGCAGGTCCCCATCCTTCTTACCAACAAAGAAGAACCCGGCCGCCACCGGGGAGGAGGAAGGCCGAATGAGTCCTGCTTCCAATGACTCAGAGATGTAGAGATCCATCGCCTTCTTCTCCGGGACAGTCAGACTGTAGAGGCGGCTGCCGGGAAGGGGAGCCCCTTGGCGGAGGTCGATGGCGCAGTCATAGGGGCGGTGAGGTGGAAGGGACTGAGCCCTGGTCTTACTGAATACCTCCATGAGGTCGTGGTACTCGGGAGGAATGGACGAGGGATCCGGGGGCAACTCACCAGCCGGTCTCCGGGGCGGGGGACAAGACGCCGCCTGTAGACAGCGGGCGTGACAGGAGGAGCTCCAGCCCCTGATGGTACCGGAGGACCAGGCGATGTGGGGCTCGTGCAGCGCGAGCCAGGGCCTACCCAGGACCACCGGGACAAGGGGGGATTGGGTAATGAGGAACTGGATCCTCTCTACGTGGTTCCCAGCAATGGTCAGCAAGACTGGGCCGGTCCGTTGAGAGATGTCGGCCAGGCGGTGTTGGTCCAACGAAAAGATCTCCAAGGGCCTCACAAGGGCCTCAAGAGGTATGTTGGCTTGGGTGGCAAACTCGAAGTCGAGGAAGTTCTCGTCTGCCCCAGAGTCGATGAGGGCCTCCACCGTGGCACGTTGGTCCCCCCAGGCCAGGGTGACGCTCATCAGATGGTCAGGTGGTGCGCGGCGCTGGGAATGGGAAAAACGGCTCACCAGGATCTCCCGGGGTCTTGGTGAGCCCGATCTTTTGGCCGGGTAGGGCAGTCGGCGATACGGTGTCCCGCACCTCCGCAGTAGAGGCAGAGACCGGACCTGAGCCTTGCCTGACGCTCCGCCTGGCTCAGATGAGAGCGTCCCAGCTGCATGGGTTCCTCCTCGCGCACCGGACGGGGAAGCCTGTTACCATCAGTAGTGTTGGGGACGGGGCGTCCAGGAGTCCGGGGTGCTTCAGGAGGTGACAGTCGGGCCCTCTCGCGCCTTCTCTCCAGGAGGCGTCCGTCAATACGGATGACAAGGCTAAACAGCTCCTCGAGGGAGTCGGGCACCTCCCTGGTAGCGAGCTGGTCCCGGACTGCGTCACTGAGCCCCCTTATGAAGGTTAGGCGAAGAGCAGGTTCGTTCCATCCGCTCTCCACCGCCGCCAGTCGAAACTCCATGACATAGTCCGTCACCCTGCTGCTCCCTTGTCGGAAGGTCCCCAACCGGGCTCCAGGGTCCAGACCTCGGGCTGGATGGTGGAACACTCTGCGGAGCTCCGCCACGAAGTCTGGGTAGGAGAACAAAAAATCTGCTTCCATTGCCCAGGAGGAAGTGACCCACTGGGCAGCATGGCCTGAAAGTAGGTTGGTTATATAAGCCACTCGGGACCCATGAGCAGAAAAACGGCTTGGTTGATGACGGAAAACCAACTCACATTGCATGATGAAAGTGGCACACTCCTCGGGATTACCGTCGAACAGCCGTGGGACGGAGAGAAGGGGTTCCCGAGGTGCGAGATCTGCTGGGGCTGCGGGGAATGTTCCTGAAGGGTGTGAGAGATGAAAAGTATTAACGGCGTCGCCCAGCGAGTTAAGCTGGGCGAGAATCTCGGACTGTTGTCCCGCCATAGCGGCCATAGAACCCTGCATAGGCAGGACCTGGTCCCTGAGGTTCTGCACCGCAGCCGCAGCCCGCTCTAGTTGGAGACCGTGATCCCTGGTCAACTCGACTTGAATTGCAAGTGCGGTTCTGACCCCCTCTGTGTCGGCTGGGGTCGTCATTGTGGTTGGATCGTAATGTTATGGTTTGACAACGACCCCAAATGCTAACGACACAAGAGAGTAGGATTCAGAGTTGCCAAATACTAGGGCTTGTTTATTTGGTAATAAGAATAAGTGAAACAGGGAAAGCAGGTCAACAAGAACAGGTACAATGAACAAGGGGCAAAGTTCTGCTGCTCTGCAGCCTCTCCCGGAAGGGTAGTCTTGGGAAGCAGGAGCAGACCTCTGTACCGCTCTGCAGAATTCTCTCGGCGGATCTCTCAGATGTTGTGCAAGAACCGAGAGAGGGAGAGAGGGAACGAGTCAGTGACAGAGCAGACTTGAAACGAGCAGGAGGACAGGGTGTAATATTCTTCGTGTTAACAACACAGTGATGTGCAATATTCCAAAAACAGCCCAAGTGAATATCTTCATGTAAACACACAGTGAGCAAAAATCCAAACACAGTCCAAATGTGAAATCATATCTTCGTGTAAACACACAGTGAGCAAAAATCCAAACACTGTCCAAATGTGAAATAATATCTTCGGCGTGAGCAAACACACAGAGGGAGGTGGAAGATCCCAAAAATATTATTCCATAAAGGAAAGAGCAAAATCGATAATGGCTGGGTGAGTGACTGTTTGACAAAAAGGTGGTAGACTTCAGTGTAAAGGTTACACACGAAAATCGGAAATAGGTCAAGACAGTCAATCTAGAAAAACTCACCCAGACGAGCTGCGTAAAAGGAACAGGAACAACAGAGGAGGCGAGCGCGCGCCACGGAGCAGGTATCCAAGCGAAGGCTTCTAGGAATTCCTGGAGAACAGCACAGTGAAACAGCAGTAACGGGGAAAAACATCCAGCGACAAATCAAGACGATCCAACAACTTAGGGTGGGGAAAACGGGGTATAAATAATGAGGGATCGATTGATTGAAAAGCAGTGACAGCTGGGGAATGTGATTGACAAGCGTGGGGAAGTGAGAGAACCAATCAGCGACGTCTCAGATGACGTCAACGGGGAGAAACGTGTGAACGAGGGAATTGAAATACTTGACAGAAAAAATGAATGAAAACAAAGCGAGGGTGGTTAAAGGAACAGAACGAGTGAGAAAGCAAGGACAGAAACCTCACACAAACCATACCATTTGGAAGAAAGCATTCTCCATGCAACCATTTTCTGAACACACTCACACACATACACACACACATTTATTCTGAAGATATACACTTATTCTTAATTCTGTAACTTAAACCACACACATTTGAAATGTTTATTCTAATCATTGGAATACACAGAATCTTAAGAAACAGACATTTGAAATGTTTATGTCCACACAAATACATATTGTGAAGATACATACATTTATTCTTAAGACTTTTGGAATACTTATTGTGAAACTATATTCTTAAGATACACTAATACATATTGTGAAATGTTTAATCTGAAAACCTTGGAATACACAAATACAATCTGGAAAAAAAAAACGTTTGAATCTTTTATTTCTGACAATAAAAAAAACTTATTTTTGAATCTTTTATTTTGAAGAACTTTTATTTTGAAAAAAAATAAAATAAAAAAAAAAAACTTTTATTTTGAAAAATAAAATAGAAAACTCCTCCCCTTCCGTAACCAGATGTCCCTCCCCCTCCTAAACCGGATGTCCCTACCCTCGAAACCGGATGTCCCGCCTCCTTGAATCCTCGACCAATCAGAGAAGGGGGCGACTCTTGGGGTCATAAATCATCTCAAAAGGGGGCGTGGCTACAATCAATCAAACTTTCCTTATAAGGTTTGACAGAATGTGCCTCCCTATTCTCTCTCTCTTAGGTCAGTGTCTAGCCAAGGTGCTTTGATAGATCTTACAGTAAGTTTTTTTATGGGCACATGCTTGTCACAGACCGAGGAAAATAACTTCATAAATTCTCCTAGGGCTTCTTCAGTATGAATACACTCAAATACACTGTCCCACTTTATGTTGTGCACGTCTTGAATAAATAAATTCTCACAGAAATGTTTATAGATTCTTTTATGTATGATTTTAGGACCTGCTTTGGGGACTTTGACTTTTCTTGCCATAGCAATCATGTTATGATCACTGAATCCAATTGGCACTGAAACAACTTTTGAACATTTATCTACTGAATTAGTAAAAATATGATCTATACAAGTTGAGGATAATACACCTGATTTGTTGACGTTTATTCTAGTCGGTAGGTTTACCATTTGGGACAAGTTGCATACCGTGGCTATGTCATTAAGCTTTCTTCTCATAGAGCAGGTATTAGATAGCCAGTCTATGTTTAGGTCACCATGCATTGGGGGTTTATCCATGAAAACAGACACAAACATGTACATACACACATAGCCACACATGCCTCTGCAGAAAGGGGGAAGTCTGAGGGTCATAAATCTTTTGGACTTGACAGAAGCTGCATACACTAGTTTTAGGCTTCCCTATTCCCTATCCATACACCCCTCCTTCACGACAACGCAGGGGGATGTCATAGCGTTGGAGGAGTGTCAGAACCACTCTAGTGTTTCTGTATGTCATTTCAGCCTACGGAGTGGAGACCGTCTACTGAGAGGTATACAGAAACAGAGGGGAGAATGCTTTCTGCTCAAACCATACCATTTGGAAGAAAGCATTCTCCATGCAACCATTTTCTGAACACACTCACACACATACACACACATTTATTCTGAAGATATACACTTATTCTTAATTCTGTAACTTAAACCACACACATTTGAAATGTTTATTCTAATCCTTGGAATACACAGAATCTTAAGAAACAGACATTTGAAATGTTTATGTCCACACAAATACATATTGTGAAGATACATACATTTATTCTTAAGACTTTTGGAATACTTATTGTGAAACTATATTCTTAAGATATACTAATACATATTGTGAAATGTTTAATCTGAAAACCTTGGAATACACAAATACAATCTGGAAAAAAAAACGTTTGAATCTTTTATTTCTGACAATAAAAAAAACTTATTTTTGAATCTTTTATTTTGAAGAACTTTTATTTTGAAAAAATAAAAATAAAAAAAAACGTTTATTTTGAAAAATAAAATTGAAAACTCCTCCCCTTCCGTAACCAGATGTCCCTCCCCCTCCTAAACCGGATGTCCCTACCCTCGAAACCGGATGTCCCGCCTCCTTGAATCCTCAACCAATCAGAGAAGGGGGCGACTCTTGGGGTCATAAATCATCTCAAAAGGGGGCGTGGCTACAATCAATCAAACTTTCCTTATAAGGTTTGACAGAATGTGCCTCCCTATTCTCTCTCTCTTAGGTCAGTGTCTAGCCAAGGTGCTTTGATAGATCTTACAGTAAGTTTTTTTATGGGCACATGCTTGTCACAGACCGAGGAAAATAACTTCATAAATTCTCCTAGGGCTTCTTCAGTATGAATACACTCAAATACACTGTCCCACTTTATGTTGTGCACGTCTTGAATAAATAAATTCTCACCGAAATGTTTATAGATTCTTTTATGTATGATTTTAGGACCTGCTTTGGGGACTTTGACTTTTCTTGCCATAGCAATCATGTTATGATCACTGAATCCAATTGGCACTGAAACAACTTTTGAACATTTATCTACTGAATTAGTAAAAATATGATCTATACAAGTTGAGGATAATACACCTGATTTGTTGACGTTTATTCTAGTCGGTAGGTTTACCATTTGGGACAAGTTGCATACCGTGGCTATGTCATTAAGCTTTCTTCTCATAGAGCAGGTATTAGATAGCCAGTCTATGTTTAGGTCACCATGCATTGGGGGTTTATCCATGAAAACAGACACAAACATGTACATACACACATAGCCACACACGCCTCTGCAGAAAGGGGGAAGTCTGAGGGTCATAAATCTTTTGGACTTGACAGAAGCTGCATACACTAGTTTTAGGCTTCCCTATTCGCTATCCATACACCCCTCCTTCACGACAACGCAGGGGGATGTCATAGCGTTGGAGGAGTGTCAGAACCACTCTAGTGTTTCTGTATGTCATTTCAGCCTACGGAGTGGAGACCGTCTACTGAGAGGTATACAGAAACAGAGGGGAGAATGCTTTCTGCTCAAACCATACCATTTGGAAGAAAGCATTCTCCATGCAACCATTTTCTGAACACACTCACACACATACACACACACATGTATTCTGAAGATATACACTTATTCTTAATTCTGTAACTTAAACCACACACATTTGAAATGTTTATTCTAATCCTTGGAATACACAGAATCTTAAGAAACAGACATTTGAAATGTTTATGTCCACACAAATACATATTGTGAAGATACATACATTTATTCTTAAGACTTTTGGAATACTTATTGTGAAACTATATTCTTAAGATACACTAATACTGTGAATATTGTGAAATGTTTAATCTGAAAACCTTGGAATACACAAATACAATCTGGGAAAAAAAAACGTTTGAATCTTTTATTTCTGACAATAAAAAAAACTTATTTTTGAATCTTTTATTTTGAAGAACTTTTATTTTGAAAAAAAATTAAATAAAAAAAACTTTTATTTTGAAAAATAAAATAGAAAACTCCTCCCCTTCCGTAACCAGATGTCCCTCCCCCTCCTAAACCGGATGTGCCTACCCTCGAAACCGGATGTCCCGCCTCCTTGAATCCTCGACCAATCAGAGAAGGGGGCGGGACTTAGGGGGTCATAAATCATCTCAAAAGGGGGCGTGGCTACAATCAATCAAACTTTCCTTATAAGGTTTGACAGAATGTGCCTCCCTATTCTCTCTCTCTTAGGTCAGTGTCTAGCCACGGTGCTTTGATAGATCTTACAGTACGTTTTTTTATGGGCACATGCTTGTCACAGACCGAGGAAAATAACTTCATAAATTCTCCTAGGGCTTCTTCAGTATGAATACACTCAAATACACTGTCCCGCTTTATGTTGTGCACGTCTTGAATAATCTGATTGATTGATTGAAAACTTTATTAACAGATTGCAGAATGGGTACAATACTATGAGGGCCGACGTGTTTGTGTGTGTGTGTGTGTGTGTGTGTGTGTTTGTCAGGTGTCCAGTATCAGTGAGGAGAGATGGTAGCCTCCATAGTGATGGCTTGTGTAAAACATTGTGCTGACAGGGGAGGAAATTAGGCCATTTTACTCGCCAAATGCAAGTATTTTTTATGTTTGGCGAGTGATTCATGAAGACCACTCGCCACACTGGCGAGTAAAGACAATCGCCAGAGCCAACGTTAGGTAGCTAGTCACATAGATATAAAACACTAGATGGCTCAAGGCGGAGTCTCCCGCGTACTTCAGTGGCGGCCATCTTGCGAGAGTACATGCACCATAGACATGCATGTTATGAGTGGGTGTGCTTCACCCTTGCAAGATGGCGACCATGTGGCAACATTGGTCTCCGTTGGCCTGCAGCGCGGGTAAGCCTTCTAGTGATATATATCTATGGCTACCCAGATAGCAAAAAATGAGTGAATCAACGTTGAAATAGGGTTAGGCAGAAATATTGAATCTATGTTGAAGCCTGACATCGAAATTATACAAATCGTTGTCTATGACTTACATGTTGAATCAACGTTAGGTGTCAACCATAACTGATACTATATCAATGTTGATTCAACCATCATCTAAATGGTAATCTACATGCACATTTTAGTTGATTTTATATTGAATCAATGTTAGGCATCAATGTTTATTCAACCATAATCTAAATGGTAATCTACTTGTACATTTGTAACTTGTACATCTACTTGTAACTTGTAAAGTTAAGGAATCAATACTGATTAATGTACATTTTACATTAAAATATTGCTGCTGATATGTATACATCATAACATTACATGTTTTTTCCCTGCTGTTAAACACACTATTGTTGTTCAAAATTCTTATATGACTATATTTCCAAAAATGTGTGAACAAAAATGACAACATGGCTTTAATATAAAAATTTATTTTTTTCTTTCAAGAGGGTCTCATCATACTTCCACAGTGACCAGTTAACCTTTTACACAAACATTATATAACAGACCTTTCATTAACAATACTATATATAGCCACTGCCAGAATAGTGACACACGTATCGTGTGTGGTGAGCACACGCATTCATGCACAACGAAGACAAGATTGCGTTGTCTCAATCATTTTAACTATACATTTATGAGCTCAAAGTATGAGCTCACTGACTGAAATGTCCAACAAAAAGCATCAATTGTCAAATAATAACAACAACAACAACAACAACAACAACAACAACAACTTAACCCTTGTGTCTGATCAGATTCTTATTTGTTTGATAACTTTGCAGTGATTATGTTTGTAGCCAATATAATATGTGGCATAATCTTTTAATTATCTTGTATTTTTTTTTACTCTCTTTCATACATTGTTAATTCAACTTCAGCCCGATCATAACCACCACATATTGTTTTTTTTGTCATATTTAACAACTCTTCAGAAAAGGGGGAGTATTTCATTACAAAAAAATATAAAAAATTGTTATGATCAGGGCTGAAGTTGAATAAAATATTTATGGAAAAGAAAGTGGGAAATTATTTCAACATAATCTTTTTATGGAGTTTTTCAATTTAGTCCCCTAATAAGAGTATAATACTTTAGTTTTCAGACACAAGGGTTAAATAACAATGGCAGAGGATTTGAATTTAAACACAGTGGAGCTCAGATGATCTACAGTTGTCCACGACTTATCCTCCAAGGCATCTGCTATATAATAATCTTCAGATTTACTTAAGTGTTATTAGTAGGTTACAGCAGTAAGCATTAGTTTGCTCAGTCAATTATGGCCAATTTGTTTTATATTGTTTAATACAGTTAAATAAATAGATAAATGAAAAGCATACCCTTAACACCAACCGCTGAAGTGCCCTTGAGCAAGGCACTAAACCCCCAACTGCTCCAGTGGAGTTGCTCAGTGGCCAACAGTGTCAGACTGTGGTTGTACTGGGCAGCTCCCAGGTGTGAATGGAACTCTGTGAATGTGAAGCAGGGCGTAGCTGAAAAAGAGCATCCGTGCTCAGCGAACCTACCCTGGGTAAATAAAGGTTAAAATAAAAAATAAAAAAATAAAAACACTGCAAGAACAGGCTGAAACAGCAAGTCATTCAAGTAGATGCCGTCCATAGAAGAACAGTGTCCATGAGGGTAATTCCTTGTACTGTATGAACCAGGGAAACAGTGTGTGCTGGGGTACCCTAAGTTTGACTCTGGTTCGCTTGACTTAAGTTTGGGTCACTTCGGTTCCAAGAACAGGCTGAAGCAGCAAGTCATTCAAGTAGATGCTGTCCATGGAAGAACAGTGTCCATGAGGGTAATTTCTTGTACTGTATGAACCAGGGAAACAGTGTGTGCTGGGGTACCCTAAGTTTGACTCTGGTTCGCTTGACTTAAGTTTGGGTCACTTCGGTTCCTTGAGATGCCTCCCTCCCGGTCTGGCGCATAACGAAGCCACTTCTTGACAGTTTTGCTGTAGTCCTGGTCGGTCAGCTTGGGGTCAAACTGTCGAGCAGCAGCTGATAGACACAAAAATATAAAAGTGAGGAAGAGAGGTGAGATGATGTACGATGATAAGAGCACCACTCTCTTCACACGAGTGTGGTTTTTTTTAATCACTCAATTACTCACTCTGTAGGTCTACAGTAACAAGCTACAGTCAGCATCCAGTTAGACTGGACAGGAAAGAGAAGCAATCGCCTAGCCTGACACCATCTAGGCAATACAATGTGTATCCATGCACCTATAAAGCTCACCAATTATGTTGTCCATTTCTTATAGGTTGCACTTTCATCACTTTATTCCAACATAACACCTTTTTAAAGTTTTTGCAACAGCATAATTATATTCTGAATCACCAGCAGACAGTCATGCCTCACTACCTAAACTTAACCTATGAAGTAGTTTGCAGGGGAGGAAGCTCACCAAACATGCAGGCTTGTAGTGTTGTGTGCTTGAATGGCTCTCTGAATTGGTGCCTCCTACCAAAGCCAGACGAGAAATCTAAATCAGAAAGAAGAAAATGAAGGCCCTGCGTTAGAAACAGCATAACATTTATTTTATGAACACAGTGTTTAGAGGGTCTATCACAGTGTTTAGAGGGTCTATCACAGTGTTTATTGGGTCTATCACAGTGTTTAGAGGGTCTGTCACAGTGTTTAAAGGGTCTGTCAGTGTTTAGAGGGTCTATCAGTGTTTAGAGGGTCTATCACAGTGTTTAGAGGGTCTATCAGTGTTTAGAGGGTCTATCAGTGTTTAGAGGGTCTATCACAGTCTTTAGAGGGTCTATCAGTGTTTAGAGGGTCTATCACAGTGTTTGTCGGGTCTATCACAGTGTTTAGAGGGTCTGTCACAGTGTTTAGAGGGTCTATCAGTGTTTAGAGGGTGTGATAGACCCTCTAAACACTGTGATAGATCTATCACAGTGTTTAGAGGGTCTATCACACCCTCTAAACACTGATAGACCCTCTAAACACTGTGACAGACCCTCTAAACACTGTGACAGACCCTCTAAACACTGTGACAGACCCGACAAACACTGTGACACCTCTAAACACTGATAGATCTATCAGTGTTTAGAGGGTGTGATAGACCCTCTAAACACTGTAATAGACCCTCTAAACACTGTGATAGACCCTACAAACACTGTGATAGACCCTACAAACACTGTGATAGACCCTCTAAACACTGTGATATCACAGTGTTTAGACTTTAGAGGGTATATCACAGTGTTTAGAGGGTCTATCAGTGTTTAGAGGGTCTGTCACAGTGTTTAGAGGGTCTATCAGTGTTTAGAGGGTGTGATAGACCCTCTAAACACTGTAATATACCCTACAAACACTGTTTAGAGGGTCTGTCACAGTGTTTAGAGGGTCTGTCACAGTGTTTTAGAGGGTCTATCAGTGTTTAGAGGGTCTATTAGCAGCAATGTCTGTTTTACGCTCCTCACACGAGTGGTCGATCCAACGGAGGACGGCCTCGAACACCGTCTCCTCGTTCTTCACGTTCAGGTCATCCCTCTCGATGATGTCCACCAGTTGCTGCAGGGACAGCTCCACAAACTCCTGTGAGACGGGCAGCATCTCCTCAAAGTGGCATACGATGAAGAGATGGGCCTTGCGCCTCAGGTCAGGGCAGCAGTAGATGTCCGCAAACCTCCAGATGCTGACACAGTTTTTCAGAGACAGCTGGCCCTCTAGGAAGTCAGAGCATGCTTCTACTATGCCAGAGACGAGAAGCTGGTCTGCAGCCACCAGAAGCTCTTTCATGTTCTCTGCTGTCACCGGCACAAAGCGTGTGTAGGCGTACTCTATGATGAGCTGCATCATAGCCGCGGACACCCCAGGGATAGTGTAGACTGGTTTTCCCTGGGGTGTCCATTGAGTGAAGAGGGTTCTGTGGGATGCAGGGTATAGAGATATCTGATGAGTAAACAGTAAGCAACATTCTGTCCTGTGTGCTAATATATATTCACTGTAGAAGTATAGGGTCTTAGCACAGTAGAAGTATAGTATCTTTTTACAGTAGAACAGTATAGTATATTTTTACAGTAGACGTACAGTATAGTATCTATTTACAGTAGAAGTATAGTATCTTTTTACAGTAGACATATATTCGCTCCTATCGTCGGCCAGAGCTGTCACTGCTGTTGACCCCGACAATAGGGTCTGTACCAAACCTGAAAACGGGTGGGGTTGTGTAAACACAAGTCCCCGCCTCAGCGTTCTCTCCATCCACCTCGACATATGGCACTGCTGTAGCCATATGTGATGATAATCCCAAGCGCACCCCGCCGCCACTTGGCGCTGGTCCGCCAGCAACCGTAGATAGGCGGCCCGGTCCCACCCGCTGTGCGTTGCCAACCCTGGACCCGCCAAACGCGTGAGCAGGGTGTCTCGCAGAGTTGGGATATTGGACCCTGACACTACCAACGAGGCAATCGCAACCAAGGGGGGACCCCGACAGAAAGGGCTGGTTTGATACGGGGGAAGCTGACATCACACTGGGTGACAAAAGCTCCCCCACTGAACACCTGGATGGATTGCTGAGGAACTGTTCTACAGCTGGACATGCAAACGTGGGGCCGCTTGCGCTTCATTGAAGGCACGCGGCCCGCAGCCAAAGGAAACAAATCAGAGCCCTTATCCCGCTGGTGTTGGGGGGGGGGAGTGACCGGAGAGCGAGCTAGACGCAGCTAGACTGCGACGTTTTTTTAGGGCGTGCTCATCTAATGTAGCCGATACCTCGGCCGCCAAGGCTGTCGGCCTTGCGCTCACCTGTTTTCTTTGTGTCCAGGGTACCTCAGGCGGGGGAAACACGGCCGCTGGTCGAGGGCCTCGCCACAGCCGCTGGCGAGGCCGCGCCCTCACCTCTGGCTGCACGGTGTGAGGCAGTGTGGGGCCTAGGTCAAATACCGCCCGCGCTCCTGCGGAAAGACCAAAGTCCCTCTGCGGAGAGGGGAGCCCTGAGGAGGGAAAAAACGTCTCTCCTCCTCAAGGGGAGACTGATCCAACCAAGATGTCTGTAAACAATTGTTGACAGCATCCTAGCCCTCCCTGTGGTTATAGCTTGCGGCTAGGTCAAAAGCTAATAAGGCCCCACCACCCGACACCATTTTTGATAGAAAAAACAGCAATTCGAACAATGTTGCTAGTCGCTGCTAATTCTATACCGCGGCGGTATAGACTTTAACAGCCCACCAGCCACCTGCCAGCCCGACTCGCCTCATGGCGTCGGCCGGGCGGGACACCGTTCCACCATTGATTGATTGATTGATTGAAAAGTTTATTAACAGATTGCAGAATGGGTACAGTACAGTACAGCTCAATACATACAATTGTTAAGAGGATGCAGACCTGAGAAAGACTTTCGTCTTGTTTCCATCAGGGTCCCCCATTTTCAATTCATCATATGACACACACGACATACAGATAGACAGTACTGCTACATCTATACATTTATGACATACCAGATTTTCAAATACAGTACTGTTTGTTTTTTTGTATTTTATTTTTTTATTATTTTTTAAACAAACATATAAACAAACATGACAACACACGATAAGATATACAAGCATTAATTGTCAGGGCACATCCAATGAGATCACCTTTTAGTTAGTTGTTTTATATAAGATATACCCATAATACCTGTTATCTAAAAAAAAAACCTACACATATATGCTCAGCTCGAACCCCCCCCTCCCGGACCCCACCTTGAGAAGTACCTCCACTATCCCTCGCACCTAACCAGACACTACCATTATAAGCTAGCTTTTATTCTCTCCACCACTTCTAACCACATTGACATTTTGGATTCATTGAGACCCAGAATTCTTGCTGTAGATATTTCATGGTAAATTACATCGAGATATGTAAGAAACCAAACTTTACGGCAAATTTTTTCCGGTTGAAACCAGCGTGATGCGATCAGCTTTTTGGCTACTGTGATACCCGATAAAACTAATCTCTTTAGCTGTGGATTCACTGCAAACTCAAAAACATCATTCAACAGCAATACCGAGGGGTGTACAGGTATATTCCAAGATACGAGTTTTGATATTTGTTGGGTCACATCTTTCCAGAATGCCTTAACTGGTGAGCAGTCCCAATACATGTGCATAAATGTCCCTTCGTCCCCATTTGTACATTGGGTGCATTTGGAATCTTGTTTGAGCCCCATTCGGCACAGTCTTATAGGAGTCAAGTATGTCCTGTGAATATAGTTAAGATTGATTTGTTGATGATCCGGGTTCCTTGATGTAAGTCGGACATTTGCCCAGGCTCCTTGCCAATCAAAGTCATTTTCCAGGTCTGGTATATCCCTCCTCCAGACAGAGTCAAGTTGGAGGGTTTCATACGAGGACGTTAGTAATTGATGATAAAATTCTGAAACAAAACCTCTCGATGTCTCTCTTGAGTAGAAGAATTTGTGGTATCTGTGGTGTTCAATTGGTCTGTCTAATGGAACACCGTGAGACTTCAAACATAGCTCTAACTGTTTGTGAAAAAGCCATGTGGACTTGGTGAGATTAAATTTTTTGCGTATTTCTTTATCACTACAAAAACCCTGTTTGTTAAAAACATCCCCTAATGAGTGTATGCCTTGCTCTTCCCATATAGGGAATCTTATAGGTCGTTTTCCAATTAAGAGAGCATTGTTATTGAATAAGGGAGTATGATTGTGCCATTCTTGTGGGTTAGGATTTTTTTTTTGTGATTCACGCCATATCCGGATCGCATGAGTAATTATGGGGCAAAATTTTCGTTCACAGTGCTTGATTGGTAGTTTAGTGTATGCTATGTCCTTCAGTCTATGTGGGGCTACTATGTTTTCTTCTATTTTTCTCCAAGATGCTAATGCTTGGGAGTCAAACCATGTTGTCAATGGACTTAATGAGTACGCCTTAAAATATAGGAAAAAATCTGGAAATGCCATGCCACCATCTGCTTTATTTCTCTGTGCGGTGGATCTTTTTATACGTGGTGGTTTGTTATTCCAAATAAATTTGTATGTGGAGGAGTGTAATCTTTTCCAGTAACCCTCTGGAGGGGGTAACGGTAGCATTGAACAGAAGAAGTTGATTTTAGGTAGTACATCCATCTTAACTATTGATATCCGTGCTTGTACTGTGTTTTTAAGTTTTGCCCATCTATCAAGGTCGTCTTTGATTTTGTTTTGGATTTTTGTGTAGTTGTGCTTCACCGTTTGTCTTATGGTAGGGAATATTTCCACTCCCAAGCATCTGAAATGTTTTACCATCGGTATCTGTCCTGGGAGGGTTGTATCTTTTTTTGCAGGGGTGTTAAGTGGAAGGAAAGCCGACTTCGGCCAATTTATCTTAAATCCCGATAAATCACCAAAGTCCTCAATCAACTTGAGCATGTGGTGTTGGGGTTTTTCATGAACAATATTACATCGTCCGCATATAAACAAATTTTTTGTTGTGTGCCCTTGATTACGATAGGTTCTATGGATTGGGATTGTCTTATATATTGTGCTAAAGGCTCTAATGATAGATTGAACAGTCCGGGACTAAGAGGACAACCCTGTCTGGCAGAGCGTGATACCGGAAATATTTCAGAGATGATTGTGCCTGTTGTAATCATGGCCGATGGGTCTTTGTATAATACGTTAATCATATCGATGAATCCTTTTCCTAACCCCATCCTTTCTAGCACTGCCCACAGATACGACCATTCCAGCCTGTCAAAGGCCTTCATAGCATCCAGGGACAGCATCGCCTTAGGTATGGTGTCCTCCTTGTCGGCATCAAGTACGTGCAGTATACGTCTTATGTTCTCAGTGATCAGGCGGCCTCCTATGAAGCCAGTTTGGTCCGGGTGAACTAAAGACGTCATATGCTTTTGTAATCTGATGGCTAATACCTTAGAGTACAGTTTGATATCTGTTCCGAGGAGGCTTAAAGGTCTATAACTACCGCACTCGTTGGGGTCTTTGTCTTTTTTAAGGAGGACTGTTATGAGTGCAATATTGTCAATTTTATGGAAGTTCCCCTCCTTGACTGAGTATAAGATCATATTTAGTAATAAGGGGCCAATTATGTCCCAACAAGAAAGGTACATTTCTGATGGGAAACCGTCTCTTCCTGGAGCCTTACCACTTTTCATTGCGGTTATGGCCTTCTTGAGTTCCTCTAGTGTGATCGGTATTTCTAACTGTTTAGCGTCATCCTCTGAAAGTTTAGGGAGAATAATTTGATTAAGAAATGTGTCCATTTTGTTTTGATCGAAGGTCATTTCTGATTTATATAAGTCGGAGTAGAATACTTTGAATGTATCGTTTATTTTTACAGGATCTGTTACAAGTACTTGTTGTGCTCTAATGGTAGTTATATCTGCAAATGTTGCATTAATTCTTAATCGCATGGCTAATAGGTGGCTGGGTTTGGAACCATGGGAGTACTGCTGTTGTCTTGTGCTGCGTATTTGTATTTCCGATTGTTGTCTGTATATGGCATTGATCTCTATTTTTAGTACGTTAACTTGATTTTCTAATCGAGTTGAGTTGTTGTATTTCAGAGAATTAAATAACGTTGAGTAAAGCGTTTCCAGCTCATCCAGTTTTGTGCTTTGATTCTTGCGCATTTTGGAGGAAAAGCTATCCGTGAAGTCTTTGATCATTCCCTTTACCGACATCCATATTATTCTGGGGTCTTGCACCGAGTTTGCATTCTCCCGTTGGAATACTATAAGAGCTTCTTTGAGTTGTGTAATGAATTCCTTGTTGTTAAGCAGCAACGAGTTAAATCGCCATCTTGGGGCTCGGGAGGATAGTATACCAAATGTACCTTTAAGGAGTAAATAACAGTGATCTGATAGTGCGTTGGGTATCATTTCCACTTCATAATTATCAAATAGTCTCTGTGATGCAAAGACATAATCTATTCTGGATAGTGTCTTATGTCTCGCGGATCGACAAGAGTACTTTCGGGTCGTGGGATTAAGTAACCGCCATAAGTCCTTTACACCTGTAATCTTTGACCAATCCTTTAATGCCTTCGATGAATTCTTTTGTTCGCTGGAAAAGGCGAGGTAAGATTTGTCCATCCTTGGGTTCCAGATGGCATTAAAATCCGCTCCTATTATAAATGAGTAATCGGGAATGTCTAACATTGCATTGGTTAGTGTAGTGAAGAAATCTTCTTCGTAGGCTTCCGGTCAGCTATAGAATGGAGTAAGTCGCATGTGACACAGCTGCTCACCCATTATTTTTTTTCCGTTTTAAAAACATATTTATAGACCACCAATGCGTTTAAAACTTGACGCATATATCAACTGAGATTATCAACTAACTATATTGACTGAAAGATTCGAGATGCCAACAACAAGGAAAGATCATAAAACGCTTCCAAAACCAAGCGCAGAAGACCCCCCTATGGCCGCGGGACACGTTCGCAAAATCGCAGAGGATATTGACGGGATGTCCACCCCAAGTTCAACCCCTATAATCACCTCCTCAGACTCGGAATATATCATCCGGGAAATGAAAAATGAAATGAAAAAAATGGAGAAGTCAATAACCGAAACAATAACCGAAAAAGTAGATGCTATCAAAGAATCTATCGAAGGCAAAATAGAAGCGCTAAGGGTGGATGCCGAGGCACATATTAAGCGCACCGTGGCACTGGAAATTGGCTTGGAAGCACACCAACAAAATTTCGTTCGCATCTACAATGAAGTAGAGGTTAACAAAGTTAACCTAACTGCTGAGATGAAGGGGAACTACAATGAAATCAAGACGGAGCTCAGCGAAATAACGTTGGAGCTCACGCGAATCAATAAAGAACAGAAAGCCAAAATATTCGAGATGGAATATCAAAAACGCAAGCTGAATATTCGTATTGTCGGTCTGGACGAATCAGTGAGATGTGAAAACCCTGAAGAGTTTGCCACAGAATTACAGAAAATCTTGGGAACAGGAATCCTTCCTAAAATACCGGAGGTGGATCAGTGCTTCAGATTGGGACCCCGCTCCATTGGCAATAACGCTAAGCCCAGAGTGATATTAGTTATACTGCGCCAAGTCAGAATAAAAGAAATGATTATGCGTGAAACTCGCAGGATGAAAGGCAATCTGAAATACATGGAGGTACCAATACACTGCTTTGAAGATTATTGTCGTGAGGTAGTGGAACTGCATGCCAAGTTCAAGACGGTGATGTCTCAACTATACCTGGGGAAATACAGACCCCTACTAATATACCCTGCAATACTTCGCATCGTCGACAAACAAGGAGCAAAGGTTCTCCTCAACTCGCCTGAAGATGCAGCCAAATTCCTGTCTGAACAACACGCAGAATAGTGTATAAATGGCCTTTTAAATCTCAGTTATGCAAGGTCACCATATAGTACAACCTTTAATAACCGAGGATTTGGGACAGAGAGACCTACGTGCTCAGAGTTTTTGAATGCTTTCCCCGACGTGTTTATATTATTGCGGACATATTGGATTTAAGATTGGAACACTCCAGAACATACTGGAACATTCAGACAATGTAAAAATGACATATTGGAATAATCTAGAACATCGAAGCATTCTTTGATATATGGAGCATTCTGGAATATCAGCAATACGTGGTCATTCACTCTACCAGAAGCCCCTCGGGGGAATAATCAACAGCTATCTAGATGCAGAACCACAGAGCCATCATAGCCGGCCGGCTGAAAGATCACTCTACACAACGATCATCGCCCACCCCGGTCAGGGGAAATGCTGCATATACGTATTTAAAAACTGTTTTTTATTAATGGGAAATAATTTCACTACTTCTCCAATTTATACTTTAGATGTTTAAGCATAGCAATGCTCTTTTAAGATCTAAGTTAATGTTCTCTTCCTTTTACTTGTTTTTTTTCTTTTTCATCCGCTCTCTCTGATTTATTGAGGCTCTCTCTTCAGTTCAATACCTTCATATTATTCATGGGTTACTATAAATTACACAAGTTCATATAAAATGTAAGTGATTAGGGCATGACAATTGAAGCTTATTTTTGGTCTTTATTTTTAGTTTATCTCATTTAAATTTTTATTTATTTATTTTTTACGGGTAAGTGGCCAAGCCACAGTCGACATTCTACTTATGGTAGAATTTAGAGTGTTAGATCCTATGGTATACATAGGAATGTTAAGGATAATTGGATCATTCTGGGATATCCGGTGGTGCAAGGGAGGGAGTCATACGCAAAGGTTGTGTTCATGGAACACAATCCTGTACGACTCTCGGTGGGAGGGAAGGGTAGGGGATTTATATTTGTATATATGTATGTTTTTAAGCTCGGCTCTCAACGGGACCTCACTAGTGGGATGTATATCTATTATTGCCTCGCACTCTAGAAGCATTACCAAAAATTACAATGCAACATGTATAGACTATGGCTAGTTTGAATATAATGATATGGAACACCGGGGGAATAAATAACCAACTCAAACGCAAAAGCGTGCTCACACTGATGAAAAAAGAACATGTGGACATTGCTCTGCTAAGCGAAACACACATTCTAGGGAAAGACATAGGTAAATTAGCGGACAACATATACCATAATATCAGTCACTCCTCTATTGGTACGAGAACTCGGGGTGTAGCAATAGTCGTTAAACGTAAGTTGAATATTGTACTAAAGGGAGTATGGTCTGATGTAGAAGGTCGGATAACTATAGCTAAGATTGAACATAAGAACAGGAAAATAGCGTTGATAGCGGTAAATACAGTACTGTTTGTGATACAAAAAAAATCCAGAAAAAGAGTGTATATACATTTGACACAGAAACTGTGCATTGGAGGAGGATGGGTAGGTGGGGTGGAGCTGTACATTGGAGGTGGGGGGGGGGGGGGGGGGTTGGGTAGGGGGGGGACACACTGTACATTGGAATACTGACATACATTTGACATAGAAACTGTACATTGGAGGAGGTTGGGTAGGTGGGGTGGGGTTGGGTGGGGCTGTACATTGGAGGTGGGGGGGGTTGGGTACATTGGAATAATGACAAAGCCATGCTTGGTCTTTATTGTACAACTGGGTTAGGACATTTGTAGGGGCCAGTTTTGAATTGCAGTCTCCCGTAGGTGTTCTTTGAGAGCGTTTTTGACGGTGGGTAGTGATTCACATTCCTTTACAGCTTTGGGTAGGGCGTTCCACATTGTTGTGGCATAATTGCGAAACGTGTTTAGTCCCTTGTTTGAGCCGAATCTGGGTTTTACATGATTTGTGGAGCTCCCTCTGGTGTTGTGATCGTGGTATTCACTGACCTTTGGGAAGTATTTTGACATGTACATGGGTACCTTGGTCGTGTAGTGTATCTTGTAGACCAGGCCCATTGCAAGTTGCTGTACTCTGTTGTCTACTCTAAGCCATCCTAGGTTGGCAAAGTGTGCAGGGGTGAGGTGGGTTCTAGGAGTCAGGTCAAGCAGTAGTCTGACTAGTTTGTTTTGAGATGTTTGTAATTTGGTTTTTAGTGCCTTTGAGGTGCTTTGGTACCATGAGGTGCAAGCATAGTCATAGTACCCTTGAATGAGTGCTCCTGCCAGAGTCTTCAGGGTATTCTTGTTTACCAGAGAGGAGATCCGGTACAAGAATCGAGTTCGTTGATTGACTTTTTTTATTACATTGGATGCCATTTTGTCACAGGAAAGATTAGCCTCTAGGATGGAACCCAGGTAGGTAATTTCATCTTTCCTTGTGACAATATTGTCACCCACTGTAACTGAGAAGCCGTCGGTCTTGCTGAGTTTGTTATTTGAACCGAAGAGAATGGACTCTGTAACTGAGGGGTTACAAAACCCTGACTGTATTAAAGATTGTGATAGATTAAACCACTGCTAGTTATGTACTTTAATTACTGGCCAGACAGTACATCAAATATAGATGGTGAACACCCACAAGAACACGGCATTGACAAAGAAATAGTATTTGAGGGTATTTTATTATGCAACATTAGGTTACAGAATGAGAATTAGGGTCGCGCTTGTATGGCGAAGAATATGCGTAAAGTCAGTCAATAGCATGAGTCACTAAGAATAGCAGGAATCCTACGATGGGTCTAAGTTGACACCACCTGTCGTATAATAGCAACTATATAAGGCAACACTGGTACCGCCTGGAGACAATGGGTTCCCTCCGGGGTGTAAAGCCTAGAGGGGTAGAGGAATGTTCGGATACTCAGTCTGATTCAATGAAGAATAAAGAGACTCCACGTACAGGAGTCGGTCCTTGTAAATCCAACGATCAGCAGCAAAGCAATAATTGTAATCCAAATGCTCGATAGCACTGATGACAGCTAGCCAGCCTCTGTCCACGAGGCCAGCCCGAGTGGTAATCCTCACGAGGTTGAATCCCAAACGATAGTGGAAATCAACGAGGCTCTTCTCCGGGTAATACGTTCCAAATCAATATAATCCAACCAGTAATGGTTCTGCAATCGCCGACGCTGGTTCTCCTGTGCACATGTCCAATGCTACACACGAACGAACTGTGGTTGCACGATATACAATAAATGAACGACTATTTACTTCACATTAGATTAGGTCGAACTTGACGTTACTACATTAAACTCTGACACTTTACTATTCTATTCGCACATGTTCTCAACGCTCTGTTAGACGCACTACTGCTCACTTCACTGTTACCGAACTTGTCACACTGCTTGCTTAGACGAACTGCTGCTGTGCGCACCTGCGCCAGCATATATACTTAAGTGGTTTTCTAGTCCCAAACCTAACCGCTTGGTCCTGAATCAATACACTGCCAAGGGCATGTCCTGACTAGCCCCAAACTCGCCCCTTGCACCTGTCTGAGTGCGAGACTGCCTGGCGCCGCCGTCAGGGGGCATTATCTATAAGGAAAGTGAATATTACTATGGTTCGAACGCAGGTAAAGGGATATTCCGTGTATATATAAATAATATACAATGTATATAAAACAATATATATATAGATTCTCAGCTTTAATCTGGCCCTTCACAACAGACTCTGTTTTGCCCATGTGTAATGATAGTTTGTTGTCGGCGAGCCATATGCAGATTTTGCCTAGTTCCGAGCTGAGGGTTTTTTCAACCTGTAACTTGTTCTTGTCAGAGACCAGCAGGGCTGAGTCGTCCGCAAACAGGAACAAGTTGCAGTCACAAGCTGACGACATGTCATTTGCATAAATTAGGAACAGTAGTGGTCCTAGTATGCTTCCTTGTGGAACACCACAGTTCACTGTGAGGGGGGGGGGGATAGGGTACCGTTTACCTCTACCATCTGTTCTCTCCCCTCCAGGTAGGATTGTATCCAGCTCACTGATAAACTATCAAAACCAATTGCTTTTAGCTTGTCAATCAGAATGGTGTGATTGACAGTGTCGAAGGCCTTTTGTAGGTCTAGCATGACCATGCCGCAGTATTTGCCCGCGTCCACCTCTTGCTTGATGTGGTCGTTCAAATAGAGAAGGCATGTGTCAGTGGAGTGGGATGTTCTGAAGCCAGATTGGAATTCGTAGATTAGATTTTTATCCGCAAGGTACTTTTCGACCTGTTCGTATACTATTTTTTCCATGACTTTCGAGATGGATGTAAGGATAGAAACAGGGCGGTAGTTGCCTGGGTCTAATTTGCTGCCCTTTTTGTGCAGGGGTGTTACTCTCGCTATTTTGAAGTTCTTGGGGACGTGTCCCTGTTTTATGGAGAGGTTTATTATGTGTGTGATGACTGGGGTGATGGCGGCTGCTGAGTCTCTGAGGAATTTGGAGGGGATGTTGTCATGGCCAGTGGCCTTGTTCGGTTGGAGGGCACTCAGTTTATTGAGTACCTCATCTGTAGTTACCATTTCCAGTTTGAAATCGTCTTTGTGGACGCCTAGGTTCTTGTAGTATGCTACTATGTGTTCTACCCCATACTGCCCTGAGTGGGAGGGTAGTTTGTTTACCAGTGTTGTGGCTATGTTTGTGAAGAAAGTGTTTAAGTAATTGGCTACATCCAGTTTGTCTGTGATGAGCGTGTTGTCCATCTTTATGTTTATGTTTGAGAACCTGGTTTTAAGTTTTTTACTGCAGCCTAGTTGACTATTGAGTAATTTCCAAAGTTCACGTGGTTTATTTTTGTTTTCCTCAGTTTTGTCATTGATGAATTTTTTTTTGCAGTTTTTATCATGGAGTTTACGTCATTTCTTAGTCTGTTTCTTTCTAGTTTGAGTTCAGTCACATGGGCTTGGAGTTCACTGCTCGTGCTTTAGGTAAGCTTTGACTGACTTTTACGAAACTCAGAGCATTTTTTGTCTCTGGCTTTCATAGCGGTCAGTAGTTCAGTGTGCATCCACGGCTCAGCGCGATTTTTTACCCTGGTGGTTCTTAGGGGGGCCATGTTGTTTAGTATTGTTGAGAATTTGGTTTTGAAGCCAAGCCAGGTTTCTTGTCAGAGGCAAAGGACTGATGCGTGGCGGCTGCAGACAAAAGACTACTACTAGTGAAGCACTGCCTCACTAGTAGGCATGCAGCAACCTCCACTGTGGTATGCACCCATGAAGGGGTAAATGAATAAATGAACGAAAACTCCACTAACACACTGCAGAATGGGCTAGCTGATACACACAAATGTTAAGGGGATGCAGACCAGAGAAAAACACCAGTCCTGCACACAATTAATAGATTCACAAAAAGCACACCAGCCCTAGGCCTCAGCCCATCCACCCATGAAAATGGTAAACAAGCCCCCGTCAAAACTCCCATCATTAGACACCGATTAACCGTCAGCATGAATGGTTAAGAGGAGGGAAGACCTTTTAGTAAAGACAGCCCTCGGCGGGGAACAAGAACGGAGACCCAGCATTGTAGCATTAGCATTAGCCGCGCGCACTAGGATAGCTGGGAAAACACCCAAAACAGAGTCATGACGACCATGTTTTCCCAAATATCCTGCCCCTCGCGCCAATACACGACTCGGCTGTCTCACGGGACAACGAGCAGTATCACAAATGCTAGCATTAATGCCTGGCAGCGCAGGCCCTACCTGTGCCCCACCTAGCCCGACAGCTAGCCACAGCGCGACGTCCCTCGATCCGCTGTCACGACGAAGAAACCCCAGAACAGGCCCGATGCGCTGTTAGGATGTGCCGAGAAAATTCCAGGGGCTGGTGAATCTCCGGCAAAAACCCAACATTGTGTAATTTCTCTCTGCATTTCATAACAACTAGTTCATGGAGTGCACTTCAGCGTCCATGTTGGAAACAAAAAAAGAGGAAGGTAGAGTGTGACCATGTCCGGCGTCTTATAGGAGGACGCTGGGGCGTGGCCTGGTCACGTGCATGGGTGCAAATAGTTTGTTCATGAGCACAGTAGGTGCTAGGAGATAAGAGTTATCTCATAATGGCAAGAGCGAGACGCAATGACAGTATGATAATATAACTTGGGTCCCAATACGGAACCCTGTGGAACACCACAAGTTACTCTTCTGAGATGTGATTCTGTATTATTAATATTTACATATTGAAACCTATTATCTAGATAACTTCTTAACCAATGATGAGTGACACCTCTTATTCCATACCGTTCCATTTTTTGTAAAATGCCTGAATTTCCCCAAGGGGATCAATAAAGGAATATCTTATCTTATCTTATCTTAAAAGCAGGGAATGATCAATTGTGTCAAATGCTTTACGTAAATCAATATATCAAAAAGCAGGGTAGCCGGACCAGCACTCTCAGGTTCAATGTTTTTAATGGCAGCCTGAATAGATAGCAGACATGTTTCGGACAATGTCCTTCTTCAGTGATATGGCTATAAAGTCAATAAATACACCTATTGAGGGTTGTTTTTTATGCATTGCTGTTGATATATTTTCCACAAAATCTATTACTGCTAAGGATGTTGATCTATTGCTCCTAAAACCATATTGATGGTCACTCAATAATCCATATTTCTCAATAAAGCATACGTACAGTATAGTATCTTTTTACAGTAGACGTACAGTATAGTATCTTTTTACTAACCAAGTTAACCTGAACCAAGCTAACCTGAACCAAGATAAACTTACCTGAAATAGGCGCTGCAGCCACACAGGATTGCCTTGTGGGCATTAAACTCAGTGCTGTTGACTTTAATAACCAGATCACAGAACCTTCCCTCCAGACGCAGTTCATTAAGGATTGTACAGGACATTGTTTCCTTTTCCATGTGGGGATTTTTAAAATGTATCTACAGTATATATTCCAGTTTACATCATACTGTGACATCACAAATGTTCTAGAATGTCCTATTATGACCTCATACTGTGACATCACTGTGACAGTCATTCCTTCCTAATTTAGCCAAACAGTGCAGTGAAACTTTCCAAAAAGTTATAGCAACTCGAGTTGGAGCAAGCTGGTCGTTTTGATACCTTACAGTGGTGTGAAAGTTCTGGCAGGAGTTACTGGACAAAAATCGGCGGAATAAATAATAAATAAATAGTATAGATTACAATAGTGTGGGTCACCCACACTAATAACGTTTTTATTAAAGGATAAAAACTAAGGATTTGTATAGTCGACTTTGATTATCCAAAATTAAATAATAATAAAAAAAGATTCCATTGCAAAAAATTTCATGCAAAAAAAAACGTTTTTATTAAATACATTTAAAAAAAATTATCATTACAGTAGAAGTACAGTATAGTATCTTTTTACTAACCAAGCTAACCTGAACCCAGATAAACTTATGACATAAATAAATTTTTTTTGAATAAAACGTTTTTATTAAAGGATAAAAACTAAGGATTTGTAGTCGACTTTGATTAGCCCAAAAAAAAAAAAAAAAGCATTCCATTGCAAAAAGATTACATGCAAAAATAAAACGTTTTTATTAAATTAATTATTATAATTTTTTTATCATTACAGTAGATAAGATAAACGTACCTGAAATAGTCGCTGCAGCCACACAGGACGTTCTTGTGGGCGTTAAACTCTTGACTTTACGTTGACTTTAATAACCACATCACAGAACCTTCCCTCCAGACGCAGGTCATTGACAAGGATTGACATCGTTTCCTTTTCCATGTGGGGATTTTTAATTGTATCTACAGTATATATATATAAGCTTACAGACAAGTAGCCGGAAACAACAAGTGATATCTTCACTTGTCTTCTGAGATCTGAGATCTTCTGTGAGAATTGTCGAACAGATACACAAATGTTCTAGAATGTTTGATTATGACATCATACTGTGACATCACAACGGAACATCATACTGTGACATCATACTGTGACATCATACTGTGACATCACAATGGAACATATTTGAGTGCCATTTGAATAATATAAATAATATGTAATGTAATGTTATATATTATAATATAATGTAATGTAATATAATAATAAAGTATAATATATTTAGCTCTCATTTGAATAATATAGATATTATGTCTAAAAACATGACATTCTTTAGAAGTCTTAAAATATATTTTTTCAATTTAAGTTAAAATAAATGTAAAATAATAATAACATTATTTATATAGCACCATTCATACAGATTGCAGCTCAAAGTGCTTTACACAAAAAACAAAACAAAAGGATACAAAAAAATATATATAATAATTACAATTACTCCATAACTAAGGATGGAAATTATAAGACATGAAAATTATAAGAACGGTAATAAAACAACTAGATAAGATAGTAAAACTAGCTAAATAAGACAAACAGTAAGAAAATAACAAGACAGTAAAATAATTACAAATAAAATAATAATAAAGACCGAAAAATTAAATGGTTAAAATTATAAAATAGCAAAAGTTTATAGTAAACAATAAGAAAAAATGTAATAACACTAAAATAAGACATTAAAAAAGAACAAATACAATTATTTAAAAAAAATACATAAAACAATGATAACAATGAAAATAAAATATTTAAGTAAAAATAATAGAAATAAAGAAAAATAAGACAATAAAATAAAGATAATAATTCATTTAAAAGCTATTTTAAAAAGGTACGTTTTGAGCAGTGCCAACCAAGTGTGCTGAAGTACAGTATAGTATATTTTTACAGTAGACGTACAGTATAGTATATTTTTACAGTAGAAGTACAGTATAGTATCTTTTTACAGTATAGTATCTTTTTACAGTAGACGTACAGTATCTTTTTATAGCATGTACAATAATGCTGTAGTAGCCTATATACCAAGTTTCAAGTTCAAGTTTCTTTATTAGTTGTCATACAGAAGTACAGAATACTTTTATACAAAATTCTTCTTTCTGTTACGCTCCAGAGACTGTGCTAGACAAAATAGATAAGTACAAAATAAGTATAGCAAGTATAAAATAGAAGTCAAGTATGTAGACATAAGTGTTCAGTATGTACATATATACAATGTTAAATGCAGAGTAGAAGTAACTGTTACCATACAATATACTATACAATATAGTAATATACAATATACTATACAGTGCAAAGCAGAAATGGGATGAGGTACAATTTAGGTACAATTTACAGTAAGGTGTAATGAGGTATGGCAAATTCTTTGCCAATAAATATAAAGTGTGTTTATGTGTTCTAAAGTGGGTAAAGTGGGTGCTGCAGTGAGTTGTTTGTTTAAAGTGAGTGTGTGCGTGTGGATGTGTGTGCTGTGAGTGCATTTGATGGTTGTTATAGTGTTATTATTCGTTGAGCATCCTGATGGCCTGGGGATAGAAGCTTCTTCTGAGTCTCTCTGTGCTTGCCATGAGACTCCAGTATCGCTTGCCTGACCGCAGCAGTTCAAAGAGGCAGTTGTTTGGGTGGCTGGAGTCTTTGATAATTCTCTTAGCCTTACCCATCCACCGCTTGTTGTAAATGTCCTGGAGAGTGGGAAGCCCCCCTCCAATTGTGCGTTCAGCTGAGCGGGCCACTCTCTGTAGTCTGCTACAGTCTTGTGCGGTGCTATTCCCAAACCAGGAGGTGATATTGCCAGTCAGGATGCTCTCTATTGTACATGAGTAGAAGTTCTTAAGGATCTTCTGACTGACTTGGAACTTCCTTAGGCGCCTGAGGAAGTAGAGGCGTTGCCGTGCCTTCTTCACAACACTGTCAATGTGTGTGGTCCATGTCAAGTCCTCGGATATGTGGGCTCCGAGGTACTTAAAACTGTTCACTCTCTCAACCGGTGCTCCGTCGATGCTGAGGGGGCTGTAGTCCCTGACCCCCGACTTCCTAAAGTCCACAATCATCTCTTTTGTTTTGCTGATGTTCAGGGAGAGGCTGTTCTCTTGACACCATCCCGCTAGAACCTTGACCTCCTCCAGGTAGGCCCTCTTCGTTTGCAGAGATCAGGCCCACCACTACTGTGTCGTCAGCAAATTTGATGATTGTGTTGTTGTTCCGCTGTGCCACACAGTCATGTGTGGACAGGGAGTAGAGGAGGGGACTCAGAACACAGCCCTGGGGGGCCCCTATGTTGAGAGTGATGGATGAGGAGGTGCAGTTGCCTGCTCTCACCACCTGGGGTCTGCCCGTCAGGAAGTCCAAGGCCCCTGAGCTTGGCTATGAGTTTGGAGGGGACTATGATATTGAATGCTGAGCTGTAGTTGATGAACAGCATTCTCACATAGTTCCCCTGCCTCTTGTCCAGGTGTGATGCTGCTGTGTGCAGCACATGGGCTATGGCGTCCTCCGTGGACCTGTTGGGGTGGTATGCAAATTGCAGGGGGTCCAGGTTGATGGGGAGGGAGGAGCAGATGTAGCCCTTTACTAGCTTCTCAAAGCACTTCATGGCTATGGAGGTGAGAGCTACAGGGCGGTAGTCATTGAGGCAAGCAGGCTTGGATTTTTTGGGTACAGGGATAATAGTGGACTTCTTCAGACAGGTGGGGATGACAGCCTGTTCCAAGGACAGGTTAAAAATGTCAGTGAATACCGGGGCCACTTGGTCGGCACAGACTTTTAGGACGCGGCCTAAAACATTAAAGAGACAGCACCACATTAGAGAGACAGCAGCGCATTAGAGAGACAGCAGCACATTAGAGAGATAGCAGGACATTAGAGAGACAGCAGGACATTAGAGAGACAGCAGCACATTAGAGAGATAGCAGGACATTAGAGAGACAGCAGGACATTAGAGAGACAGCAGCACATTAGAGAGACATCAGCACATTAGAGAGACAGCAGGACATTAGAGAGACAGCAGCACATTAGAGAGACAGCAGGACATTAGAGAGACAGCAGGACATTAGAGAGATAGCACCACATTAGAGAGACAGCAGGACATTAGACAGCACACTGTAAACAATTACCAGCTTTTCACAACATTTAACACTATTAACTTACAGTGACATATTGTAATCAAGGCCCCCTGTAATATCAACAAATACCTGTAAAAAGAACTGTATCCTTGGATTTTACAGCATTTAACTATTATTTCACAATAGAATACTGCAATCAAAATCCTCTGTAATATCACATCAGATTCTGTAATACCACAACACATTGCAATGATTTCACAGCATTTAAGAGTGTCATATTACAGCACCTGTGTAGTCTGCGTCATATATATATATATGCGCGTCACTGCTACTACACTGAAAAAACGGGAAAGAGCAGGTCTTTGAATTTACATCAATACAGTTAGTATATGCAACAAATTCATTTATAATCCTTTTGTGATCATGTTTCAAGTAAACTTCCGTTGTTTATGGAAAATGTTGAATTTACTGGTTTCTCTCGCGTTGATTGAATTCTGAGATCAGTTGAGTTGAGTTGAGTCACCAACCGGAAATAGCATTGGAGCGGCAGAAAAGTGGCGGACTCGTTGAGAGTTAGAGAAGAAAGCAACAACTCACCCCGAATTGAAAGTAAGTTCATCAAATTGATTTATGTTGGTGTTCAATTGGGCGACATTTCCTCTAACGTTATATTGCTGTTTTCATACAGTATGTAACTTAACAATTTAAAAAGTCTCTGTGTCTAACTTGTCAATGCTAACTTGGCTAATGTTAGTCCCGAAAGGGGCTGTACAATTTGGCTATCCAACCGCTCTCCCAGGATATATTTGAAAGGTTTGTTTTTTGGTTATCTACCTTAGCTAGTGCTAGCTAGCTACCTCACTTCAAACCATTACCAACGCCAGCTACAGTGGTTTTGATTGATTGATTGAAAACTTTATTAACAGATTGCAGAATGGGTACAATCTATGAGGGCCGATGTGTATGTGTGTGTATGTATGTGTGTGTGTGTGTGTGTGTGTGTGTTTGTCAGGTGTCCAGTATCAGTGAGGAGAGATGCCTCCATATAGAGAGAGTGATGGCTTGTGTAAAACATTGTGTTGACAGGGGAGGAAATTAGGCCATTTTACTCGCCAAATGCGAGTATTTTTTATGTTTGGCGAGTGATTCATGAAGACCACTTGCCACACTGGCGAGTAAAGACAATCGCCAGAGCCAACGTTAGGTAGCTAGTCACATAGATATAAAACACTAGATGGCTTAAGGCGCCGTCTCCCGCGTACTTCAGCGGCGGCCATCTTGTGAGAGTACATGCACCATAGACATGCATGTTATAAGTGGGTGTGCTCCACCCTTGCAAGATGGCCACCATGTGGCAACGTTGGTCTCCGTTGGCCAGCAGCGCGGGTAAGCCATCTAGTGATATATATCTATGGCTAGTCAACCTGTAGCTTGCTTGCAAACTAAACGTTAGATGCTGGGCTCCCCGACCAGCAAGTTAGCTAGCTATCTTTGCTAACCGTTACCGACGCCAGCTACGGTGGTTTTGATTGATTGATTGAAAACTTTATTAACATATTGCAGAATGGGTACAATACTATGAGGGCCGACGTGTCTGTGTGTGTGTGTGTGTGTGTGTGTGTGTGTGTGTGTGTGTGTGTGTGTGTGTGTGTGTGTGTGTGTGTGTGCGCGTGCGTGCGTGCGTGCGTGCGTGCGTGCGTGCTTGCGTGCGTGCGTGCTTGCGTGCGTGCGTGCGTGTGTGTGTTTGTCAGGTGTCCAGTAGGGTTGTCCCCGACTAAGGATTTGGATAGTCGACTATGATTGGCCAAAATTTGCCGTTAGTCGACTAAAAAAAGTAAAGAAAAAGAAAAAGAAAGTATAATATTATTATTATTATTATAAAAAAAACATTATCATTCCATTTGGGCTGTGGGGGGTGCTTAATGTCTGAAGGAGTCGACTGAAGGCTTCTTGTCCTCTGCAAAAGCATGCAATTGGTCCACTGATGGATACATCTTGATATTTGTCTAGTCTAGTGTGTTCATTAGATGGGTGAAATCCTCTTTCAGTGCCTCTGTGCTTGTTTTCGTAGGCAGTTAGCCTCTGGTATGCGTGCCATTAGCGTTAGCCACACTTCTAGGCCTATTTTCTTTTGGAAAGAATGATAAAAAAAATAATTTTTTTTTTTTTTTTTTTTTTTTTTGTATTCGACTAAGCGGTTGGCAGTCGACTACGGCTCCTTTCGACCGACTAATCTACTAATAGGGGTCAGCCCTAGTGTCCAGTATCAGTGAGGAGAGATGGTAGCCTCCATATAGAGAGAGTGATCTGCAATCTGCTTAGGTTAGAGGTGCAATTCCTAAAAGGCTCAACCATATGGATAAAAGTGCCCATATTATGTGCATTACACGAACCAAAAACAGATATTGTCGGAATTACTAGAAGAAAGAAAGGTCACCACCTTTGGCTGATAGTAATTTATTCATTTATTAGGATTTCTTTTGGACTGGTCTAATACATGTTTACGGTTCTTAGATGGACCCCCCCGCTGCCTCCTCCTCCTCCTCCTCCAGGGGTCACTGCAGGGGTCACTGCAGGGGTCACTACAGGGGTCACTGCAGGGGTCACTGCAGGGCGCCACGGGAAGCTGCGTACTGGCTCATGTTAGGCAGGCCATGCATTATGCAGCAGCTTAGGCCACTGCGGTGGATCTTCATGTCCTCGGCTACAGTCCACCTGTCACTGCTCTGGTCGTAGCGCTCCACGTTGGAGATGGTTTTGAAGCGATTTAAGCCTCCGGCCACGAAGAGCAGGTCGTCCAACACCCCGATGCCAAAGTCGCTGCGGGGGGTTAGCATGTCGGGCAGGGCGCGCCAGGAGTCAGTCAAGGGGCTGTAGGCCTCCGCGCTACGCAGTTGGTTTCCATTGTCATACCCTCCCACCTGAGGACAGGACACATGAGAGGAATGTTTTAGTGTGTCTCAGGTAGACAGGCAGGCAGACACGTTATTAATCCACTTAGGGAAATGAGGGCATCACAGTAGCATTGCAAGTCAAATGATACATATCTATAAAAATATCTAGTATAAAGCATTTGTCTCCGTTTACACCTACCACATAGACTTGTCCTCCGTACGCAGCGACTCCCACTCCGCTACGCCTGCTGCTCATGGGGGCGATCAGAGTCCACTGGTTGGTGTCTGGGCTGTAGCACTCAGCTGTGAACAGCCACTCCACCCTCGGCACCGTGTTAAAGCCACCACAGATGTAAACCTGTAATAAGAAAGAATATTCTAATTTAGTTTATATATTCCATTTTATTTCATTCTACTTTAATTGTCTGTTAATGTTGATGCACCAAAGGACCCAGACAAATTCCTTGTATGTGCAAGCTTACTTGGCAAATGTTCTGAATGATACCAATCGCTTAGTTTTTAATGTGAACGTTCCTTGGGTTCATCTACCACACGTGTGTTCCTCAGTTCTACCAACCTTGCCATGGAGGGCTGCTGCCCCGGCGGCGCTCCTGTGCTGCAGAATGGGTGAAATCAGTGTCCACTGGTTGGTTTCAGGTTTGTAGCGCTCAGCGGTGTTCAGTTTCACGTGTCCGTCGCACCCTCCCATGGCATAGATACAGCTGTCCAATGCGACCACGCTGACGTCACTGCGGCGTGAGTGCATGGGAGCCGCCTGCAGCCAGCTGCGAGTGGCGGGGTTGAACCGGCACACACTGCTGAGATACTTGCCGGCCCAGCCGCCGACACAGTAGACCAGACCGTGGAGATAAGCGCTGCCATGGTGGATGACCCTGGGAATCTCCAGCTCAACACCCACGTCCATCCATCCACCGGCTCGGATATCATAAGCCTCCATGCCATTGGTCACGCTGCCGCGACTATAGCCTCCGATGGCCAATAGGACCTCCTGGGGCAGGCGTGGGCGGGTCAGGGGGTTTGGGAGCCTGTCGGAGCCAGGGGGTTTCAGGACGCTGAGGATGAGGGCCCTGCAGTCGTGGCTGTCCCTCACCACAGGGTTCTTCAGGACGTTGTTCCCGAAGTAGTCAGGCCTCATTAAGCCCATGCGAACCTGGGAAGAGACAAGCAGACAGTGGGTACAACTTAGACAGCGGTTGTAGACGGTTTCACTGGAATTCTGTTGCTAGGGAACAGTTTGGACCCAAATGTTTGAGAACCACTGTACTAGGGAACCTAGTGTTTTAATGCAATGCACAGTAATACAATTAGTTACCTTGGGCAGCAGCAAAGGGATGTCTGTTTTACGCTCCTCACGGGAGTGGTCGATCCAACGGAGGACGGCCTCGAACACCGTCTCCTCGTTCTTCACGTTCAGGTCATCCCTCTCGATGATGTCCACCAGTTGCTGCAGGGACAGCTCCACAAACTCCTGTGAGACGGGCAGCATCTCCTCAAAGTGGCACACGATGAAGAGGTGGGCCTTGCGCCTCAGGTCAGGGCAGCAGTAGATGTCCGCAAACCTCCAGATGCCGACACAGTTTTCCAGAGACAGCTGGCCCTCTAGGAAGTCAGAGCACGCTCCTACTATGCCAGTGACGAGAAGCTGGTCTGCAGCCACCAGAAGCTCTTTCACGTTCTCTGCTGTCACCGGCACAAAGCGTGTGTAGGCGTACTCTATGATGAGGACACCCCAGGGATAGTGTAGACTGGTTTCTCTGATTCGCTCCAGTGAGTGAAGAGGGTTCTGTGGGATGCAGAGTATAGAGATATCTGATGAGTAAACAGTAAGCAACATTCTGTCCTGTGTGCTAATATATATTCACTGTAGAAGTATAGGGTCTTAGCACAGTAGACGTATAGTATATTTTTACAGTAGACGTACAGTATAGTATATTTTTACAGTGGACATACAGTATAGTATCTTTTTACAGTAGAAGTATAGTATATTTTTACAGTAGACGTACAGTATAGTATATTTTTTTACAGTAGACGTACAGTATAGTATATTTTTACAGCAGATGTACAGTATAGTATATTTTACAGTAGATGCACTGTACAGTATAGTATCTTTTTACAGTAGACGTACAGTATAGTATCTTTTTACAGTAGATGCACAGTATAGTATCTTTTTACAGTAGATGTACAGTATAGTATATTTTTACAGTAGATGCACAGTATAGTATCCTTTTACAGTAGATGTACAGTATAGTATCTTTTTACAGTAGATGCACAGTATAGTATCTTTTTACAGTAGATGTACAGTATAGTATATTTTTACAGTAGACGTATGATGAATGATGATGATGAATAGTTTTATTTTCGTTCTTTGTTTACAGATAAATCAAAAACACACATGTGTGGACTTTCAAAAGGAAAAGAAAAAAAGAAAAAATCACAAATGTGCATATTCAAAGTAAGCTCATACACAAAATCCAAACTCAATGACCGAAAAAAGGAATAGGCTGAAGCACATGCTTATTTTTGCCTATCCTTTACAATTCTTAAAAACGAAATATACTTTAATATAAGAAAGAAACATTTAAAGGGGAACTATTTTACTATTTATTTCACTATTTGGGCACTTTTACACAATTCCTGTGAGTCCATGGAACACCTCTGTAATATATATATTTTTTTTATTCATTGTTTTGTATTTCTAATCAAGTCCTCAAAAACAGCATTTTTCTACCTCAAGATCTCGAGCTGTTTTGAGCCTGGGCTCCTAAACCACTGCGCTATACGGCCCCGCCTGAACATTAACATGCAGCAGTGTCTTTATGACATCACATATAGGGCACATTTTCAAATGACTCAGTTCAGTGAGGGTGAATATTGTGAGAGGAGAATTGGAAGAATGCGCCAAATTTGAGAATTTTGAGACATAGATCATATTAATATAAGTTCACATAGCTAGGAAACAATGCTAAACACTCAAAAAGGCCATTTATAAGATAGTTCCCCTTTAAAATATGCTGAAAGATATACTTTTTTTTCTTTTTCTTTAAGAGAAAAAAGAAAAGAGAAAATAAATGTTTGATGTTTTACTCAAAACTGTACTGCTGAATTCTTTTATCCTTTAGGGCATTTTTAAATCTCCCCTGAGAGGTACACAACTTCAACCCGTCACTAAGACTATTCCACAATTTAACTCCCAAAATTGAAACACATCTAGCTTTTACATTAGTTCTTACCTTTTTATATGTTTTAAGAATACACAACCCTCTTAAATGATACTTTCCTTATCTTGGTTGAAAGAGACATTGAATACAAGCTGGTAGGTTCTTACTCTTAGCACGAAAAATGATCTCCAAGGTTTTTATGTAAACCATATCTACACATTTTAATGTGCAGGACTTTATGAATAATGGATTTGTCGATTCAAGATAACTAGCTTTATTTATTATTCTAATAGCTCTTTTCTGTAGTTTAATAATAGGATCTATATTTGTTTTATAAACATTCCCCCAGACCTCAACACATGACATGTATGGCACCACAAGTGAAAAATACAATATATGTAAACATTTCTAGTTTAACAGCTCCCTTGTTTTGTACAGAATGCCAACAGATTTGGCTAATTTACCTTTGATATATTGTATATCTGGCTTCCAACAGATTGTGATCTATAATCACACCTAAGAATTTTGTTTCATATACTCTTTCAATTTCGGTTCCATTTAAATTCAGTTTAATTTCACAGTCGGTAGGAACACCACCAAATACCATACATTTTGTTTTGTTTTCATTAAGAGACAACTTATTCCTATCAAACCATTTCTTTAACTTTATCAATTCCATTTCTACTGTTTTCAATAATTATTTTATGTCCTCCCCTGAACAAAGTAAATTAGTATCATCAGCAAACGTAACAATTTTCAAAATATTCGATACTGTAAAAATATCATTTAAATAAAGTATAAATAACTTATTGGGACCCCCTGTGGAACACCACAAGTTACTCTTCTAAGATGTGATTCTGTATTATTAATATTTACAAATTGAAACCTATTATCTAGATAACTTCGAAGTTCTAGATATGATGAGTGACACCTCTTATTCCATACCGTTACATTTTTTGTAAAAGCAGGGAATGATCAATTGTGTCAAATGCTTTACGTAAGTCAATAAATACACCTATTGAGGGTTGTTTTTCATTAATTGCTGTTGATATATTTTCCACAAAATCTATTACTGCTAAGGATGTTGATCTATTGCTCCTAAAACCATATTGATGGTCACTCAATAATCCATATTTTTCAATAAAGCATACGTACAGTATAGTATCTTTTTACAGTAGACATACAGTATAGTATATTTTTACTAACCAAGTTAACCTGAACCAAGCTAACCTGATCCAAGATAAACATACCTGAAATAGGCGCTGCAGCCACACAGGATTGCCTTGTGGGCGTTAAACTCAGTGCTGTTGACTTTAATAACCACATCACAGAACCTTCCCTCCAGATGCAGTTCATTAAGGATTGTACAGGACATGGGGCCTGTTTCCTTTTCCATGTGGTGATTTTAAAATTGTATCTACAGTATATATTCAAGCTTACATCATACTGTGACATCACAAATGTTCTAGAATGTTATATTATGACATCATACTGTGTAGGGTGACCAGATGCAAAAAGTCCAAAAGTGGGACAACAGTAAGATTTTGGTGAGACAAAGTGGGACAACAGTGCGATTTTGGTGGGACAAAGTGGGACAAAGTGGGACAGATAGATAATGTAATTTTTTTTATTAGAATAACTGCCATGGTCTTCACTGAATAGATTTAAATCAAAGGTTAAAGGTTAAATCAAAATAAATACAAATTAAATACGAGCTAACATATGTTTTAAATATTCAAACGTCATCACTTGCCAGGAATGTCTTGTGTTTGATATTCCCTGTTAACACAGAACTAGGGAAAACAGTGTATAATACAAAAATAATAATACAAATAAATTGTGTTTCTCTATTAGAATAACTGCCATGGTCTTCACCGAATAGATTTAAATCAAAGGTTAAAGGTTACCACAGTCGGCTGACCTGTATGAATGGGAGTGTTGTACTGTGTGATAGACACTTGTTATCTCAGCTGCAGTGACCTTGTCCGACTGGCTATCAAGTTTCAAGTTTCTTTAATAGTTGTCATACAGAAGTACAGAATACTTTTGTACAAAATGCTTCTTACTGTTGCGCTCCAGAGACTGTGCAAGACAAGATAAGTATGAAATAAAAACATAGTAAAATTAGAAGTAAAAAAAAGAGGTCACAGTGTTCAGTTTAGACATATGTACAATGTTCGATGCAGAATAGACGTAGTTACCATACAATATACAATACTGTGCAGTGTACTAATATACAATACTATATAGTGCAAGGCAGAAATGGAGAAATGGGACGAGGTGCAATTTAGGTACAATTCACAGTAGGTGTACGAGTTGTAGTGCAAATCCTTTATCAATAAATATAAAGTGTAAGTGTGTTTGTGTGATCTAAAGTGTGGAGAGTGGGTGCTGCAGTGTGTTGTTTGTTTGAGTGAGTGTGTGCGTGTGGGTGTGTGTGCTGTGTGCATTTGATGGTTGTTGCATAGTGATTATTGTTCGTTTAGCGATTATTGTTCGTTTAGCAGCCTGATGGCCTGGGGATAGAAGCTTCTTCTGAGTCTTTCTGTGCTCGCCTTAAGACTCCGGTATCGCTTGCCTGACCGCAGCAGTTCAAAGAGGCAGTTGTTCGGGTGGCTCGAGTCCTTAATAATTCTCTTAGCCTTCCCCTTGCACCGCTTGTTGTAAATGTTCTGGAGGGTGGGAAGCCCCCCTCCAATTGTGCGTTCGGCTGAACGTGTCACTCTTTGTAGTCTGCTACGGTCTTGTGCAGTGCTATTCCCAAACCAGGAGGTGATGTTGCCGGTCAGGATGCTCTCTATTGTACATGAGTAGAAGTTCCTAAGGATCTTCTGACTGACTTGGAACTTCCTTAGGCGCCTGAGGAAGTAGAGGCGTTGTCGTGCCTTCTTCACAACACTGTCAATGTGTGTGGTCCATGTCAAGTCCTCGGATATGTGGGCTCCGAGGTACTTGAAACTGTTCACTCTCTCAACCGGTGCCCCGTCGATGCTGAGGGGGCTGTAGTCCTTGACCCCCGACCTCCTGAAGTCCACAATCATCTCTTTTGTTTTGCTGACGTTCAGGGAGAGGCAGTTCTCCTGACACCACTGTGACAGGTTCTCTACCTCTTCCAGGTAGGCCCTTTCGTCGTTGGCAGAGATCAGGCCCACCACTACTGTGTCATCAGCAAATTTGATGATGGTGTTGTTGTTCCGCTGTGCTACGCAGTCATGTGTGTACAGGGAGTAGAGGAGGGGGCTCAGAACACAGCCCTGGGGGGCCCCTATGTTGAGCGTGATGGATGAGGAGGTGCAGTTGCCGGCTCTTACCACCTGGGGTCTGCCCGTCAGGAAGTCCAAGACCCACTGGCACAGGTCATAGTTCAAGCCCAGGTCCCTGAGCTTGGCTATGAGTTTGGAGGGGACTATGGTATTGAATGCTGAGCTGTAGTCGATGAACAGCATTCTCACATAGTTCCCCTGCCTCTTGTCCAGGTGTGATGCTGCTGTGTGCAGCACATGGGCTATGGCGTCCTCCGTGGACCTGTTGGGGCGATATGCAAATTGCAGAGGGTCCAGGTTGATGGGGAGGGAGGAACAGATGTAGCCCTTCACTAGCTTCTCAAAGCACTTCATGGCTATGGAGGTGAGGGCTACAGGGCGGTAGTCGTTGAGGCAAGCGGGCGTAGATTTTTTGGGTACAGGGATGATGGTGGACTTCTTCAGACAGGTGGGGATGACAGCCTGTTCCAAGGACAGGTTGAAGATGTCAGTGAATACCGCCAGTTGGTCGGCACAGACTTTTAGGACGCGGCCGGGGATGCCGTCCGGTCCTGCTGCCTTCCTGATATTCACTTTTTTAAAGATCCGTCTCACCTCATGCTCTGTTACCCTGAACACTGAGTCTCCATCAGCAGACCCCCCCCCCCCCCCATTGCCGTGGTTTGTAGGCTGGTGTTGTTATTCACAGCCTCAAACCTCGCATAGAAGGAATTGAGATCATTTGCTAAGGAGATGTCACTGTTCAGTTTGAGGGGGGTGCCTTTGTAGTCTGTCATTGTTCTGAGGCCCTGCCACATGCCTCTAGAGTCAGCCTGTTCAAACTGAAGTTCAACTTTATCCCTGTAACGTCGTTTTGCCTCTATTACTGCTCTCCTGACGTTGTATCTTGCCATCTTGTGTTCTTCCATGTTGCCTGTCACCAGCCCGGTGTTGTATGCTGATGTGCGCACTTTCAGAGCCTCACGGACGGATTTGTCTACCCAGGACTTTTGATTTGGGTAGATTTTAATTTTGGTGGAGGGGATTGTTTCTTCTACCTGAGTACAGACATAGTCAATCACCGTTTCGGTGTATTCGTGAATATTGGCTGTGTTATCACGGAATACACTCCAGTCTGTGCATTCCAGTACAGCTTGGAGTGACTCCTCTGACGTCACGGCCCAACGCTTAACCTCTCGCGAGACCACCGGCGTTCGCTTGAGACTTTGTCTATACTTTGGCAAAAGAAAGATGGCGGCGTGATCGCTTTTACCGAATGGACTAAGAGCCTGTGACTTGTACCCATTCTTAAATTGCGAGTATACATGGTCTAATATGTTCTCGCCTCTGGTGGGACAGGTCACATGCTGATAGAAATTCGGCAGCACCTTTTTAAGACGCGCGCTGTTGAAATCGCCCAGAACCAAAATGGCAGCGTCAACATTAGCTGCCTGGAGTTTGTTTACCTCGTCGTGAAGTTTTGAAAGTGCGACCCCAGTGTTTGCGTGTGGTGGAATGTACACTCCGATGAGGATGATGGACGTTAACTCTCTTGGGAGGAAGAAGGGTCGACATTTTATCGTGATAAACTCCAGGTCTGGGGAGCAGTGGTTAGACAGTTCCTTTGTGTTGCCTAAATCGCACCACTCCTTGTTTATCATGAAGGCAATGCCGCCTCCTTTCTTCTTTAATGACTCTTCTGCCGTCCGGTCCTTGCGGAGAACGAAGAAGTGGTCTGCCGGTTCTATTGCGTGATTCGGGACATCTGGACTCAGCCAAGTTTCTGTGAAACAGGACGTTACAATCCCGAATGTCCCTCTGGAATTGGATCCGTGCTCTGATGTCATCCAGTTTATTTCCTATCGATTGCACATTGGCCAACAATATGCTGGGCAATGTGGTTCTGTGTCGTTTGGACCTCAGTCTGTTTCGGACCCCGGCTCTCTTTCCACGTCTTCGCGGCGGCTTCTCCTGGTCTTGGCCTTGACCACAACAAAGGATCTCGGCGGGCCATTTCTGCTGTTCAGCGATCCGATCCAGAGAGCAATCCAAACGGTAAGTTTTCCTTAATCCAATGTCAATGATTGACTGACGGTCATACACATATAATGCACCAACAGTTGGTGCAAATAAAACTCCTAATACTATAAAAATTAACAAAAGAAAGCACAGTCTCGACGGAGCGATCAGAAAGGCAGCCATCAGTGTTTGGTTTAAAAAGAAACGTATCCATAGATCTGGATGTTTCTTTTTGGTGAGCCACTTTCAAGTGAGACTCACGTCCACTGTGGCGCTTCAAGTTGTATTCTCCTCCATGCGCAATTGAAAACGAACTATGACACAAAACACAGAAAGCCTGCTGCGGATTGCCTGCCATCTGCCTCACCCAGTCATGTGTCGTTTGCCAGTCTTGGTTGTAACTGCAGGTCCGTTTCTTTTGACTGCTTTCCATCTTGAACTAGTTTGCTTGTAATGTTGTTGTGTTTTTTTTGACCAATCAGATTTGCGATATGAGGTAGCGTCATGACTCAGTCTCAGTCACGTCACAAGCAGGCAAGCAGCACACTAAAGTACTATAACCAATCAGAGCAATGTGTGTGGACAAGAGGCGGGTTGCTACGTTTACTGTCTGTAGGGAGGGGCTTTTAGACGCATGTTTTTTTTGGCTTCGAAAAGAGGGACATCCTCTCAATATGAGGGACGCGGGACATTTGGTCAAATGGTGGGACAGTACAACCAAAAGGGGGACACCTGGTCACCCTAATACTGTGACATCACACTGTGCCAGTCATTCCTTCCTAATTTAGCCAAACGGTGCGGTGAAACTTTCTAAAAAGGAATAGCAACTCGAGTTGGAGCAAGCCGTCATTTTGATACCTTACACTTGTGTGTGGTGTGAAAGTTCTGGCAGGAGTTACTGGACAAAAATCGGCAGAATAAATAATAAATAAATAGTATAGATTACAATAGGGTCACCCACACTAATAATAATAAAACGTTTTTATTAAAGGATAAAAACTATGGGTTTGTATAGTCGACTTTGATTGGCCAAAATTAAATAATAATAAAAAAACATTCCATTGCAAAAAATTACATGCAAAAAAAAACGTTTTTATTAAATACATTAAAAAAAAGTATCATTACAGTAGAAGTACAGTATAGTATCTTTTTACTAACCAAGCTAACCTGAACCCAGATAAACGTATGACATACATTTTAAAAAAATAATAATAATAATAAAACGTTTTTATTAACCTGTTCCACCCCAGGTGAAATCTGCATAAAATGTATACCTATGGTAAATGGAATATTGCTCCACTTCTACAAGGGCTATTTGCATATTCTTGGTATCTAGGAACATCTATGGACCTCAATGAATGTATTCTCAGTGTCAGAAATATTGTGTCTATTACTAGGCTTGCTTAAATTCTGATGAAACAAAGGAAAATATGAATTATGATTTTTCTTTTCATATTTGACAGTGAATAAAACCATGATAATAATGACCAAACTTAAAAAACTGCCACTGAGATAATTCAGTACCCTCTTGAGATCATGTGTACAAAAGATCTAAGGAAATTAATAAAGGGAAGATGATAAAATTGAAGGTTTTGTATATACAGTACTGAATTCTCCCATCCGGACCAATGCAATTTGAAATATTATTATAGAATATAGAATATATGATTATACATTACCTTATTATAGCCAATTCGCACATTTATATATATATACATATAGTATCTTTCAAATGGCCGAGTTCAATTTGGATATAGTATCACCATGCATGCATAATAACATATACAGATATTTAATGTAATCGACTGTACTTTTTTATTTCTCCCACAGTGTAATCATTTTGTAATTAATTTCAGATCTAATTATTCCTACATGATTACAATAGTGTGGAGAAACTGACTGCGTTTCAATATTTGTCAAAAACGTTACCTTTTGTAGCTTATTATCGCGAATCATAACAATTATTGATATGATTCATTCAGAACGCCGAACTTTGAACGACCATAGCGGACCACAGGAAGTGTAGTTTTGAGAAATTCCGACGCTGGCAGATAGCTGGCGAGGCGCTCTTCAAAATGGCCGCAAAAAAACTACAATTCCCATGGTTCAACATTTCCATTTACGTTTCAGCGTCAAAAACGCGAGTGAAAAATAAAAACTTAAAATGATATAAACTCACTTTTAACCTATTGCTAAACTATTGCCAACCTAACGTTTTACATTCTACATGTATTTGTGACATAGTAGTGATAATAATACTTGAAAACGTTTGATTTAAAAAACATTAATTTATTGCATCACTCATAAAAATACTAATATATGATAATAATGTCAAAAAGGGGTTGGTACCGTGGCCATGGGGTGGAACAGTTAGGATAAAAACTAAGGATTTGTATAGTCGACTTTGATTGGCCAAAATTAAATAATAATAAAAAAAACATTCCATTGCAAAAAAAAATACATGCTAAAAAAAACATTAGACAGCACCACATTAGAGAGACAGCACCACATTAGAGAGACAGCAGCACATTAGAGAGACAGCAGCGCATTAGAGAGACAGCAGCACATTAGAGAGACAGCAGCACATTAGAGAGACAGCACCACATTAGAGAGACAGCAGCACATTAGAGAGACAGCAGCACATTAGAGAGACATCAGCACATTAGAGAGACAGCACCACATTAGAGAGACAGCAGCACATTAGAGAGACAGCAGCACATTAGAGACAGCAGCACATTAGAGAGACAGCAGCACATTAGAGAGACAGTGTGTTCTGCTCTGTGACCTTGTGAGGACGTGTAAAGGGCCAGCTGGCTTGTACTGTGTCTCACTGTGGCTGTTTATTATTAACACTCAGCTCCAGTCGTATGATGACACTAATCTGTCACATTGTCCATGCGTTGTGAAGTGTTGAGTATATAGATATGGGATATCATTCTGTACAGGCCTGTGTGGTGCAGAAGTGTTTTGCACACAACAGGAGTTACGCAACACAGGGCTTTTACTTAGGATTTGAATGACTCAATAACTTTTACCTTTTGATTCCCTCCGCTATTCCTTCTGAGAAAATAGTATAGTTATGACAAAACGATCCGAAAGTTGAATGTTCATTCGATTTGAATGTGGCTGTGTGTGTGTTCGTCCATGTTTGACACACACACACACGCACGCACGCACGCACGCACGCACGCACGCACGCACGCACACACACACACACACACAGACACACACACACAGACACAGAGACATTGTTTATTTAGAAGGCGCCAAAGCAAGGCTGCCTCAACAACAACTGCAGCAAGTCAGTGCCAGGAGACGCCTGGTCACAGACACACCAGAGCCTTGTTTATGTGTGTGTGGTAAACGGCAGCAGCAGAGAGTCTCACTCGGGCGCCCCTTCCTAACAAGCTGTGGATCAAAGACATTCTCTGAGTTCTTATAAATCCAGCCCAACAGGCTGAAGTGGCTGCATCTGCTGTGCAGCTTGTTCTTCTTCATGGCCGCCATGCAGCGGAGCAGAGAGGGGCGGGGGTGTCACCCCCAAACCCATGTAGGCCTGGACTGCTGCAGCGAGGCGGAGAGGGGCGAGGGTGTCACCCCCAAACCCGTGTAGGCCTGGACTGCTGCAGCGGCTGACACCGAGAAACCCCATGACAAGAGAGCTACATCCTAAAATGCTGGCTAAATAGTTTTAGCCTTATTGTATACCAGTTGCTGTCAGTTTCCCAGCAGATGCAGGTGTAGCATGTTAGTTTAGAGTGGATAAATGGACCCTTTATTTGCATTCTTTTGTGATTACAGTGTGCAATTTTATATTCTTTTGTCCGTTTCTTTATATATTCTTCTCTTTTGCAAGGGTGAAGAAGGCCTTGATTCATTTCTTCAGTTTTCGTTTTTTTTATATATCGTTTTATCGGTAGGCTACGTCCATTTATTTATTTGCTCAAGAATATGATGCATTTTCTTGTTGAACAATATGTAAGGTAAACACAAGGTGAAATGAGATGTGTTGATTTGACCATGAGCTCAGTAAACACAGGTCTGAACCTCCCTGTACCCTATGTGCTGCGCCGTAGATTCCTTTATTAACCTTGCATGGTTGTTTACACTGTGCTGACCACACCGCGGGCCAAGTTATTGACTTTATCATCGGCTTCGGCTTGTGCCAAATAGTGTCAATAATATCCTTGCACACAGACACACACACGCACGCACGCACGCACGCACGCACGCACGCACGCACGCACGCACGCACGCACGCACACACGCACACACACACACACACACACACACACACACACACACACACACACACACACACACACACACACACAAAGCGCACAAACACAAGTGTCAAGTCAAGAGTTTTATTTGTCACGGCATACAAGCATACAGTGAAATGCGGGGGGTCATGCCCGCAGCAATTGTGCAATAATACAAGGAATAAAAAGGAATAAGAATAAGACATTTGTGCAATAATACAAGTAATAAGAATAAGACATAACAGGTATAATGTACATAAAGTTTACAAAAAGCATGGTAAAAGACATGCTAAGGTCCTGCGATAGTGCAATACAATGTTAGCTACGGATGAGGCACTGGGTCTTATGTACAGTACTATACAATACTATACTATACAATATACAGTTATACTATATATCCTTATGCTATCTTGCTATATCCATCTATTTACTATACAAGAACCACTCCCGTTCTTTTTTTTTTTTTTTTTTTTTAGTACACGCACACACACACACACACACACATTAATGCACACACACACACACACACACACACACACACACACACACACACACACACACACACACACACACACACACACATATCTTCACCAACAGCAGGCACACATATGCACACACATGTGCACACACTCACACAAGTGCTCACATCACACGTGTTCCTCTGCCCAGGTCATGTCCAACAGATCCAGGTCTGAACAGGACCCCTGTAGCTCGGAACAAGCTCCTCATCTGGTCCAACTTACCGTACTTGGCAGCTCCGAGAATTTTCCAAGACTCACAAGCAGCACATTTCTCATACTGTCATACTGCACTCCTTCGCTGTATTTTTGCCCAAGAACAGGCCTTAATTAAACTCTCACCATTAACGTTACAGGCATCTCCAAGATTTCGAAAATGATTTTTATTCCTTCCTAAATGTGACCTTGAACTGCAGCGATGAATGCATGCAGCCAGCTAAACATGTCACGTTCCTTCATTACAAGGGAGGTCTCTTTTAGCCAGACAGTAAACGCTCATTCAATTGGTTTGTTGTTGCCAGAGTTTTTCCTGGTACACAGATCAAACCGATGAAGCAATTTCCCGTTAGTCTATGTAAGGGCTTGATTTCATAACATCAGGCCAGTACATTTTGGAGTTGCAGAACAGAAGTGACGTGGGAAGAAATTTCACCTTGTATCCAACAAGAATAACACACAAACCCTTTACTTAACCCCTTATGTTGAGCGAAGATTTTGCTGTGGCAAGCATTCTTGTGCGAAGTACCTCAAAAACCGACTCTAGCCGATAGTACTTGAGTAAACGTACTTATATTCAAACTCCATCTGTAACAGTACGTGTTTAGCCATTGTGTTTAGGTCACACATTTTAATGACATTGTTAAAAATATGACGTTGACACTTGTAAAGCAGTGGTTTACTAAATGAACACAATGGTTTCTCATTACAGTTCCCATTACTAAACATATGGACATTTAAAAGCACACCTTTGTTCTATGATTTATGGTACCATGCACATAACATATTACAGTCATTACTCAACTTCAAATCCTCCGTATAGTCCGGTCAACATATCTGTGTCACACCTTCATACGATATCAGCCTCATCAATCATTAAAACAGGTGTTTTTTTCACCGGCTATCCAAAGTACTTTCTCTGAGCACACATTCTGTTCACCTGAGGGCTGTTTCCTGTCAAACGTTGCTCCCCCTCATTCCTGATGAGTCATTAATATGGAGATAAATGTTCAAAATAGATTCCTTTGTGGTGGTTACATCACAAGCAGGTGTTTTCCGACATAGTCTATGGTGGATCTTGATCATCTTGTGAAACAGATGCAGTCCCTGCTTGCTGACATCACATAAACAGCCACTAGGGAACACATTCATATTGTATATTGTATTCCAAAGACAATTGGCCTGCTCTGTCAAGACGTCGGCTTAGTCATTTGTATGTTTTTTTTTATTTTTTTTATCAATAAAGCCTTTCTGGGTAGACCCCCCACTTATGTATCTGTCTTGCTAACCAGAAAACGTGTTACGGTCTTAGGACACTATACTTATAGAGTTCAGACTGAATTAGGAAAGAAGGCCTTTATGTTTTCTGCACCATCTGCATAGAATAGCCTGCAAAATTAACTCCAGGATCTAGTCACTCTTAATGAATTTAAACTCCAGAATCTAGTCAATCTTAATTAATTTAAACTCCAGGATCTAGTCACTCTTAATGAATTTAAAGGCATGATGAAAGCTTTAGAAACTGACTATTTGTTTGAATTGAAATATGATTACATGACCTTCCTGCATTTTTACTGTAAAGCACTTTTGAGCTGATATGTTTGCTGTGTGTGTATGTACTGTGTGTGTGTGTGTGTGTGTGTGTGTGTGTGTGTGTGTGTGTGTGTGTGTGTGTGTGTGTGTGTGTGTGTGTGTGTGTGTGTGTGTGTGTGTGTGTGTATGTGTACTGTATGAAACTGCTGTACTGCCATTATTGGCCAGGTTGCGTGAATACTTTCCCCAAGGCAGTTGTCCTTCTGCGTTCGGTTTACGCGGCCTGATTGGCCACTGACGCTTCTCTCAACGCCCAATCGCGTTACTCCTAACGCTCGCTCCTAACTTTCAGAACTTCTCTCAGTTCCATGAGTCCATCACATCAGCTACCCTGCATCAATATACTACTAACTATCAACTAACTCGCTACCGCTGTGCATCAATATACTAACTAACTAGCACATCAATGCACTAACTACTACCGCCGTGCATCGCTATACTGCTACCGCCGTGCATCAATATACTAACTATCACATCAATGCACTAACTACTACCGCCGTGCATCGCTATACTGCTACCATATCAATTGACATCACATCAATATAAATAACGTATTGTTTTCATCTCTCTATATTAACGTAACGCGCTATTCATATTGATTGATTGATTGATTGATTGAAAACTTTATTAACAGATTGCAGAATGGGTACAGTACAGTACAGCTCAATACATACAATTGTTAAGGGGATGCAGACCAGAGAAAGACTTTCGTCTTGTTTACATCAGGGTCCCCCATTTTCAATTCATCGTAACATATATGACATACATGACATACAGATAGACAGTACTGCTACATCTATACATTTATGACATACCAGATTTGCAATTACAGTACTTGTAACTGAGGGGTACAATTCCCTGACTGTATTGAGAGTATGGTATCACTCACTCACCACTACTTAGTTATGTACTTTAATTACTGGCCATACAGTACACGGTATATATGGTGAACACCCACACAATAATACGGCTTAACAAAGAAAGTCATATTTAGAAGTATTTATTAGCAGAGCAGCAATAGTAGATTACAATATTGAGAATTATGAATTGCGCTTATATGGCGAAGAACACTTAAGTAGGTCAAGAGCGTAAGTCCATGAGCATATTACGATGGGTATAATTAATACCACCTGTAGCATAAGAATTATATAAGGCACACTCGTAGTCAGCTGGAGATACTAAGGGGGTTCCCTCCGGTTGTAAGCCAGCAGGGGAGAGGAATTGTCGGGAGCAAAGTCTGGATCAACGAGGAATAAAGAGACTCCAGATACAGGAGACGGTGCAATAATCCTTTGGTCCGTAGACAAAGCAACAGCTATACTCCGGTATGCATGGCAGCATGGATGAAAGCTAGCCAGCCTCTGTGGGTCCTAGAGGCGGGCTCGACGGTGCTCCTCACAGGGTAGATCCCACACAGCAGTGGGGTAGACGGTTCTCTGCTCCAGCAGCCACAGTACCAAAGCAATATAATCCAGCCGGAAAAGGCTCTGCATTCGTCGGTGTAGGTTCTCCGGTGTACATATCCACACGGTTCTCGTCTAGGACTCCTCGGATGGCGGCACGAGGTTAGGCCGCCCAGCCTGGATAAGTGCACTAGCTCGGTACGACGAACCGGTGGTAATGCTGGTCACTGTAGAACGGTAGCCGCACGATACACTATACATAATAGACTATTACTTTACAATAGAATAAGTCGAACTCGACGATACAGCGTTAAACTCTGACACTTTAGCTATCAATTCGCACGCGGTTCTCAAGGCTCTATTTAGGGGCAAAAAGGGCCCACTTCACAGCACGTTGTATCGTGGTGAAGGCTTCAACGTTTTGGACTAACTAACTGCTGTATCCACCTGCGCCATATTTATACGTAAGGTGAATAATCTAGTGCCAACCTCATTTCTGTCTCGTATTACTGCGCAAACCTGGACATGTTGAGACATGTCTTAGCGGTAGCTTTGAACTCGACATTGGGGGTATGGCCGTTGGCGCCTAGGGGTCGCTGTCCAATAGGAGAACGAATATTATGGTCTGGCCTGTACCTAGGTAAAGGGATATTCCGTGTATATGTACAAAGAATATACAAGGGATATCAGACGATATACAAATATTATACAATATATCTCAAGTAATAAATATATATATTCGGTTTAATCTGACCCTTTGTAACAGCCGCCTCCTAATTAGTCCGCACCTAATTAGATAAGCAGAGACAGATTAACCGCCTTGTCCACTACTCAATGTCCGTTGTGAGGAGTAGGGCAATTCACAAAGTCAGTGGGTCATGGTCGTCATCAAGGGAATCAGGTAGCCTTGGCAACTCTATCAGCCTCGCCACGGGTCGGGTGTATGTCCGTCCCTGGACGAGCACTTCTGCCGCTCTGACCTTTCCGTCGGCACCAGTGATCACTTTGCTTACGCGGCCGGCCGGCCACATAGCTCGGGGTAGTGACTGGTCTATAATCATGACGACTGTGCCCTCCGTCAAATTGTCTCTTTCTTTTACCCATTTCTGGCGGGTCTGTAGAGACGGTAGATAGTGGAGGAGGAAACTGTTCCAAAACTTGTCAGCCAATACTTGACTGTACCTCCACATTCTTCGGCCGTTCGCTTCCTCAGGTCTGTACATTGTCTGTGGGAGCGTGGGGTCCAGCCGCCCCATCAAGAGAGTGTTGGGGGTGACTGGGTCGACATCTGCTACATCACTTGAGACGTAACCGAGGGGCTTTGAGTTCAATACTCCCTCGATCTCCGTGAGGACTGTCGTGAGGACTTCTTCCGCCACGGTCTGGGCCCCAAGCACGGCGTACAGGGCTGTCTTTATTGAACGTACTTCTCGTTCCCAGGTTCCCCCGAAGTGAGGGGCGTTCGGGGGGTTAAACTGGAAATCAATCTGAGAGGGAGCGAGGTGGGTCTTAAGTTCTGGGCCCATAGCTTGGAAGCTCTCTCTCAGCTCTCTTTCTCCGCCTTTGAAGTTTGTCCCGTGATCAGACAATAATATAGACGGTTTTCCTTTCCGCGCTGTGAATCTCCGGAAGGCCATAAGGAATGAGTCCGTACTCATGGTTGGAAGGAGTTCTATGTGTATCGCTCGGGTGGTCATGCATTTGAATACAATACCCCACCTCTTCTCCGTCCCTCTTCCTTTCTTCACATACAGCGGGCCGAAGCAGTCCATACCGGTGGAGTGAAAGGGCTTGTCGCCGAGTCGGAGGCGCCAGGGGGGTAGGTCAGCCATCCTGGGTATACTGGGCTGTGCTCGCCACTTGCGACAGTCTAGACAGGTCCGCTGGAAGCGTCGTACTGCTTCTCTTCCTTGCAGTATCCAATAGCGACGTCTGATCTCAGCGAAGTTTTGTGTCCACGTACCTCCAGCATGCTGATTCTGTTAAATGTTGGATCTCTGTGATTCTGACTCCCACGAAGACCTTGTATCTACACGAATCGGACCGGATCCATGTGAGTACGGTCATGGAGTCTGACCACAGGATTGTTCTTTGCACCGGGATGGTGAGTTCACGTTGGATTAACGTGGCGAGTTGCGCTCCTACTAGGGCTGCGCAGAGCTCTAGACGCAGGATCGATTGTTGCTTGCGGGGGGCTATTCTTGAACGAGCCAGGATGAAGGCGGTATGTATTTCTCCTCCCTCCTCTCGGGCCCGCAAGTAGGCCACCGAACCGTAGGCTACTTCGGAGGCGTCGCTGAAGACGTGCAGGTCCATCTGACACGTCTCCAGCCGCACTGTGGGTGGGAAGTAGCTGCGGCGTATGTTGACACCTGAGTTCTGTTTCCCACTCTCTCCATGTGGAAGCAAGGTGGTCGGGTATGGGGTCGTCCCAGCCCTGGTCCTTGTCCCACAGCTCTCGTACAATCATCTTTGCCCTGGTGGTGTAAGGTAGAATACATCCCAACGGGTCATATTGTCTGGCGAGTGTTCTGTATACACTCCGTCTGGTGGTCGGTAGTGAAATCGACCTTCCCTGCTCCTTGGTCAGGGGTGTGTCTATAATGGAGCGAGTCTGTTTTGAAGCGCCAGACTAGTCCTAATGTCATTTCTTGGGCTTCACCTGGGATGGTCGCCATCCAGGTCTCGCTGCTTGCTGCCTTGTCCTCTGGGGAGAGGCTGCGCAGTACTTGAGGGTCGCTGCTGGCCCACTGCCGGAGATCAAAGCCGCCTTTGATCAGGGAGGCGCGGAGCTTGAGTAGGAGGGCCTCGGCCTCTTCTGCCGTCGAGACGCTTTGTAGACAGTTGTCCACGTAGAAACTCTTCTCTACACTTTGTCGGACCTCCTCGTCAGCTGCTGGGTCCTCTGCGACATGTTTTTGCAGTGCGAACGTAGCACAGCATGGGCTGCATGTGGTTCCGAAAGGGAGGACTTCCCATTGATAGATGGATGGTTGCTCATCCCCGATCCTCTCTCTCCATAAGAACCGCAGCAGGGGCTTGTCCTCTTCCACTAGTCGCACCTGCAGGAACATCCCGTTGATGTCGCCGCTGATGGCCACCTTGTTCTGGCGGAAACGTAGCAACACGCCTAGTAGAGAGGGGCCGAGTGTTGGGCCGGGCAAGAGCTCTTTATTCAGATTTTGTAATCCGATCTGGTAGCTGCAGTTAAACACAATACGATCCTTGCCGTTGTGGTGGACCTTGTGGTGGGGCACGTACTGTACCATGATTCGGTCGTCTGATCGGCCTCTTGAATGTCAATTCTCTTTATGTGTCCCGCTGTGATTAGCTTGTCAATCTCAGCGCGGTACACAGTGGCTTGAGCGGGGTCTCTGGCTAGGCGCCGCTCGGTGTTCAGTAGATATCGCTCCGTCGCTTCTTTTGAGGCGTGGAAGGTGGGCATACCCTCTCGCCTCAAGAGTGGAGTTGCGTATCTCATCACTCCATTGACTTTGACTCTCTTTGTCCCCTGCTCGAGGAGGGCTATGGCATAAATGTCTTCCTTGGAACGAATGTGTTTCTTTTCGTTCTTAAAGGGCATTGTCTCTAGTGTCCATAGCCTCTCGACATGCTGTAAGAGGGTGGTGTCTTCTTCTGTCACTCTGGAGTGGAGGCAGCGAGTGGCTGCTGGTCGGTTGGGAGACCTGGAGAGGGGGCCTTGTAGTGTCCATCCTAGGCGGGTCTCGACTGCTGCTGGACAGCCTCTGGGCCCAATGTGGACCTGGTCCGTCGGGACGATGAGGTGTGCGTGGTCGGATCCTATGAGCAGGGTCGGGATGGCGCCGTCTATGAGCGGTATAGGTAGTTGACGCAGGTGCACGTATTTTTCCATCAGCTTGGAGATGGGGTAGGTGTACCGCGACAGGCCTATGTCTTGGCTGGTGAAAGCGTTAGTGATCCTATACCGCCTCTCTGGCTGCCCGCTTGCTGCGATAGTGAAGGAGACGTTCTCACCCTTTATTGTCTTCAGGTCTCTTCTTATAGTACGAATCATCATCGTTTCTTCGCTCCCCCGCAGACCCAGCTGGGCTGCAGCGGATGCGAGGAGGAGGGATTGTGACGTGTGAGGTCATCCAGGGACATTCCCCGTGTGATGACGTCTGCTGGGTTCTGTTTTGTGTCCACGTACCTCCAGCATGCTGATTCTGTTAAATCTTGGATCTCTGTGATTCTGACTCCCACGAAGACCTTGTATCTACACAAATCGGACCGGATCCATGTGAGTACTGTCATGGAGTCTGACCACAGGATTGTTCTTTGCACCGGGATGGTGAGTTCACGTTGGATTAACGTGGCGAGTTGCGCTCCTACTAGGGCTGCGCAGAGCTCTAGACGCGGGATCGATTGTTGCTTGCGGGGGGCTATTCTTGAACGAGCCAGGATGAAGGCGGTATGTATTTCTCCTCCCTCCTCTCGGGCCCGCAAGTAGGCCACCAAACCGTAGGCTACTTCGGAGGTGTCGCTGAAGACGTGCAGGTCCATCTGACACGTCTCCAGCCGCACTGTGGGTGGGAAGTAGCTGCGGCGTATGTTGACACCTGGGAGCGAGCTGAGTTCTGTTTCCCACTCTCTCCATGTGGAAGCAAGGTGGTCGGGTATGGGGTCGTCCCAGCCCTGGTCCTTGTCCCACAGCTCTCGTACAATCATCTTTGCCCTGGTGGTGTAAGGTAGAATACATCCCAACGGGTCATATTGTCTGGCGAGTGTTCTGTATACACTCCGTCTGGTGGTCGGTAGTGAAATCGACCTTCCCTGCTCCTTGGTCAGGGGTGTGTCTATAATGGAGCGAGTCTGTTTTGAAGCGCCAGACTAGTCCTAATGTCATTTCTTGGGCTTCACCTGGGATGGTCGCCATCCAGGTCTCGCTGCTTGCTGCCTTGTCCTCTGGGGAGAGGCTGCGCAGTACTTGAGGGTCGCTGCTGGCCCACTGCCGGAGATCAAAGCCGCCTTTGATCAGGGAGGCGCGGAGCTTGAGTAGGAGGGCCTCGGCCTCTTCTGGCGTCGAGACGCTTTGTAGACAGTTGTCCATGTAGAAACTCTTCTCTACACTTTGTCGGACCTCCTCGTCAGCTGCTGGGTCCTCTGCGACATGTTTTTGCAGTGCGAACGTAGCACAGCATGGGCTGCATGTGGTTCCGAAAGGGAGGACTTCCCATTGATAGATGGATGGTTGCTCATCCCCGATCCTCTCTCTCCATAAGAACCGCAGCAGGGGCTTGTCCTCTTCCACTAGTCGCACCTGCAGGAACATCCCTTTGATGTCGCCGCTGATGGCCACCTTGTTCTGGCGGAAACGTAGCAACACGCCTAGTAGAGAGGGGCCGAGTGTTGGGCCGGGCAAGAGCTCTTTATTCAGATTTTGTAATCCGATCTGGTAGCTGCGGTTAAACACAATACGATCCTTGCCGTTGTGGTGGACCTTGTGGTGGGGCACGTACCATGATTCGGTCGTCTGATCGGCCTCTTGAATGTCAATTCTCTTTATGTGTCCCGCTGTGATTAGCTTGTCAATCTCAGCGCGGTACACAGTGGCTTGAGCGGTGTCTCTGGCTAGGCGCCGCTCGGTGTTCAGTAGATATCGCTCCGTCGCTTATTTTGAGGCGTGGAAGGTGGGCATACCCTCTCGCCTCAAGAGTGGAGTTGCGTATCTCATCACTCCATTGACTTTGACTCTCTTTGTCCCCTGCTCGAGGAGGGCTATGGCATAAATGTCTTCCTTGGAACGAATGTGTTTCTTTTCATTCTTAAAGGGCATTGTCTCTAGTGTCCATAGCCTCTCGACGTGCTGTAAGAGGGTGGTGTCTTCTTCTGTCACTCTGGAGTGGAGGCAGCGAGTGGCTGCTGGTCGGTTGGGAGACCTGGAGAGGGGGCCTTGTAGTGTCCATCCTAGGCGGGTCTCGACTGCTGCTGGACAGCCTCTGGGCCCAATGTGGACCCGGTCCGTCGGGACGATGAGGTGTGCGTGGTCGGATCCTATGAGCAGGGTCGGGGTGGCGCCGTCTATGAGCGGTATAGGTAGTTGACGCAGGTGCACGTATTTTTCCATCAGCTTGGAGATGGGGTAGGTGTACCGCGACAGGCCTATGTCTTGGCTGGTGAAAGCGTTAGTGATCCTATACCGCCTCTCTGGCTGCCCGCTTGCTGCGATAGTGAAGGAGACGTTCTCACCCTTTATTGTCTTCAGGTCTCTTCTTATAGTACGAATCATCATCGTTTCTTCGCTCCCCCGCAGACCCAGCTGGGCTGCAGCGGATGCGAGGAGGAGGGTCTTTTCTGACCCGTCGTCAAGGACGGCGTAAGTGTCCATGACCTTGTCCTCGTAGCTTAATGTCACTCGGACCACCTTCAAGAGCACTCGGGAGCTCCCGCTGCTGGCGGGGTCAATATACATGACGCTTACTCTGGTGCTGCTTGGGGGTGCGGGTTTCTTCCTGTTGCTGTCATGCAAGACGTCCAAGTGGGCGCCGTCACACCGGCTGCACCTCTTCTTCAAGCGGCACTCGGCTGCCATATGGCTGCGCGCACAGCGGTAACAGCGGCGGTTGGACTTTATCCATTGACTCACCTCATCGGCGGTCATCTTCTTGAAAGTGTCACATTGTGACAGCCAATGTTCTTTCTCGCAGTACTGGCATACAATCTTCCACTTCTCTTTCGTCGAGGGGGTGTTGTGGTTCCTGTTCCGCGGTACTGATTCGGCTTGGTGCATGACGGTCACCAGCCTGCGGTTATCGTTGGATCTCCGAGGTCCATCTCTGGGGCTTGGTCCACTCCGCACGAACGTATCCAGTCGTAGGCTGCTGACTTCTCTCGCGAGGAAGTCGGCCAGGTCTAGGAGGGATGGCTCGGGACCGTTGGGATCACGGTGGTCTCTTTGCCGCCTGAAGCGCTCTTGTCGGGCGGGAGGAAGCTTCTCTAATATCCTTTCTACATTAGAGTTAGCGTACAGTTCGTGTCTACCCTTTTCCTTTTGTGCCCCCAGCATCCCTACCAGGGATTGTACCTTGATAGAGAGGTCATCCAATGAGCGATTGTCTGTGGCTGGGGGGAGACGGTCAATATTCCTTATCTCTTGTATCACGTAGTCCCATATGCGTCCATAACGTTGGTCGAGGGCTACTAGAGCCGCGGTGTATGGGGTACTTGAGTTGGAATATGCCAGCGCTATATTATGCGCTCTGGGCACCTTCAGGTGCTTGAGGAGGATAGCATATTTGTACGTCTCATCGGGGACGTCGGACATCATAGTCTCTAAGCACATCCGTAGTTCCGTGTACTGTGCTCTGTCCTCGTGTGTAAAATCCGGGAACGTCGGTGTGCCAAGGTACGATGCCATTGATGGCTGGCACATCGGTGAGCGTTGAGGGAGAGGCCTCCTGGGCGAGTCTCCCCGTACGTGTCGTCGTGGGCTGGTACTTGGTGGGTACCAAAGCCCGGGTACCCAGGTGCTGTTCCTCGGGGCTGGCGGTGCGTCAAACTCACCCTTGAGTTGAGTCGGGGGTCTGTAACGCAGGGCCTCGGGGGTAAAGTCTGGGCTGTACTGGTCCTCCTGGTCCTGTGGAGTAAGATGCTGCTGGTGGGCTTGACTTTCCTCCTCTTCCTCTTCCTCTTCCTCTGCTAGGTCTTCTAGATCTTGCAGACGTCTATTCAGTCTCTCGGCGGCATAGGCCGGTTCTTCCCGGTTGCTGGGTCTCGCATGGACCGGTCGGGGAGGGGGTTCGAAGACGTGGATATGCTCTTTCTGTTGGCCGGGCTCCGGGTCGCTTGGTCGGGTAGGGGAAGGTGCCCTAGACCCTTGTCTTGACGATGCCTTGGAGCTCCGTGCGGAGGGAGGGGGTGTCGCCCTGGCAATCAATTGCTCCATTATCTGCGCTTCTAGTCGGTCGCGCTCGGCTTCGCGCTTGATGTGAGCGAGGTCGCGCTCTGCTTCGCGCTGGGCTTGGGCTGCGTCGCGCTGTGCATTGGCGGCGTCGCGCTGTGCATCGGCAGTGGCGCGCTGGGCATCGGCGCGGTCTCTTTCAATATTCTCTTCCGTCTGGAGGCGTCTGGTCTCCAGGCGTATGCGGTCGTCTTCGCTCCTTTGCTGCGCCTGAAAGCGCTCTCGCTGGGTCGCAGAGTGTTCGCGTTCACTAAGGGCTTGCGCTTGGAGTTTGCGCGTGAAGGCGCTCTCTTTGGTCTGCAGATTGTTCGCGCTCACTCAGTTGTTGAGCCTGCAGGCGTTCTCTTTCCATGGTAGAGTGTTCGCGCTCACTTAGCTGTTGCGCCCGGAGGCGCTCTTGTTCCATGGACGAATGTTCGCGCTCGCTAAGCGTCTGTGCTTGGAGTCGATCACGTTCAGTGGAGGCTGCCAGGGTGGCGATGAATGCCTGCGCCAGCATCTTGTCCGCCTCACTGGGGGAAGACACTGATTGAGGTGATCGGCTTCTGACAGTGCTCGTTGGAGATCCGTTCTCCTGGCGCGCTCCGGGGAGGTCTATCTCCTGGGCGCGCTTCTCTTCTGGTAGTGGGTCGGGTTCCGTCCCTGGAGAGCTTTCTTTATCCTGGAGCTCTCCGGGGACCGTCCCGTTGACGTTGTCGGGGGGTATAGTCATGTCATGTCCCTCCTGGTCCCCCCCGTGAGCTTGGTCAGTTATGTTAGAACCCACTAGGGTCTCTACTGGCAAGGTCGCCTGGTCGTTAGGGTTTGACATGCTTTTACTATCCGCTTTTCCCGCATTTAACGTCTGTATAAAGCTAGGTATTAGACTGGCAGCGTAGTCCTCTAGGTAAGGAGGTGGCTGACGTCTGCGCTGCGGGCGTTCTAGCTTAGGAGAGCCGTTTGTGGAGTGTTCACCGCTGGCCATGGTTAATATCAATATTATATTTAGATATTACACTGATATTCATCCGGCTCGAAGGACCAATTGTAACTGAGGGGTACAATTCCCTGACTGTATTGAGAGTATGGTATCATTAAACCACTACTTAGTTATGTACTTTAATTACTGGCCATACAGTACACGGTATATATGGTGAACACCCACACAATAATACGGCTTAACAAAGAAAGTCATATTTAGAAGTATTTATTAGCAGAGCAGCAATAGTAGATTACAATATTGAGAATTATGAATTGCGCTTATATGGCGAAGAACACTTAAGTAGGTCAAGAGCGTAAGTCCATGAGCATATTACGATGGGTATAATTAATACCACCTGTAGCATAAGAATTATATAAGGCACACTCGTAGTCAGCTGGAGATACTAAGGGGGTTCCCTCCGGTTGTAAGCCAGCAGGGGAGAGGAATTGTCGGGAGCAAAGTCTGGATCAACGAGGAATAAAGAGACTCCAGATACAGGAGACGGTGCAATAATCCTTTGGTCCGTAGACAAAGCAACAGCTATACTCCGGTATGCATGGCAGCATGGATGAAAGCTAGCCAGCCTCTGTGGGTCCTAGAGGCGGGCTCGACGGTGCTCCTCACAGGGTAGATCCCACACAGCAGTGGGGTAGACGGTTCTCTGCTCCAGCAGCCACAGTACCAAAGCAATATAATCCAGCCGGAAAAGGCTCTGCATTCGTCGGTGTAGGTTCTCCGGTGTACATATCCACACGGTTCTCGTCTAGGACTCCTCGGATGGCGGCACGAGGTTAGGCCGCCCAGCCTGGATAAGTGCACTAGCTCGGTACGACGAACCGGTGGTAATGCTGGTCACTGTAGAACGGTAGCCGCACGATACACTATACATAATAGACTATTACTTTACAATAGAATAAGTCGAACTCGACGATACAGCGTTAAACTCTGACACTTTAGCTATCAATTCGCACGCGGTTCTCAAGGCTCTATTTAGGGGCAAAAAGGGCCCACTTCACAGCACGTTGTATCGTGGTGAAGGCTTCAACGTTTTGGACTAACTAACTACTGTATCCACCTGCGCCGTATTTATACGTACGGTGAATAATCTAGTAACAACCTCATTTCTGTCTCGTATTACTGCGCAAACCTGGACATGTTGAGACATGTCTTAGCGGTAGCTTTGAACTCGACATTGGGGGTATGGCCGTTGGCGCCTAGGGGTCGCTGTCCAATAGGAGAACGAATATTATGGTCTGGCCTGTACCTAGGTAAAGGGATATTCCGTGTATATGTACAAAGAATATACAAGGGATATCAGACGATATACAAATATTATACAATATATCTCAAGTAATAAATATATATATTCGGTTTAATCTGACCCTTTGTAACAGTACTGTTTGTGATACAAAAAGAGTCCAGAAAAAAAAAGTATATACATTTGACGTAGAAACTGTACATTGGATTGGGTAGGTGGGGGTGGGGGGGGACTGTACATTGGAGGTGGTTGGGTGGGTGGGGGGGGGGGGGGGGGTTGGGTAGGAGGGGTGGGTGGGGGACACTGTACAACTGTACAAACAAAACTGTACATTGGATTATTGACAAGACCATACTTGGTAATTTACTGTACATTGGAGGGGGTTGTGTTCGGACATTTACAGGGGCCAGTTTCGAGTTGCAGTTTCCCTTAGGTGTTTTTTGAGAGTGTTTTTGAAAGTGGGTAGTGATTCACATTCCTTTACAGCTTTGGGTAGGGCGTTCCACATTGATGTGGCATAATTGCGAAACGTGTTTAGTCCCTTGTTTGAGCCGAATCTGGGTTTAACATGATTTGTGGAGCTCCCTCTGGTGTTGTGATCGTGGTATTCACTGACCTTTGGGAAGTATTTTGACATGTACATGGGTCGACATCACATCAATATAAATAACGTATTGTTTTCATCTCTAACGTAACTAGCTATTCATATCAATCGACATCACATCAATATAAATAACGTATAGTTTTCATCTCTAACGTAACTAGCTATTCATATCAATCGACATCACATCAATATAAATAACGTATTGTTTTCATCTGTCTATATTAACGTAACTAGCTATTCATATCAATCGACATCACATCAATAGTTAGTATATTGATGCACGGCGGTAGCAGTATAGCCATGCACGGCGGTAGTAGTTAGTGCATTGATGTGCTAGTTAGTTAGTATATTGATGCACGGCGGTAGCTGATGTGATGGACTTGTGGAACTGAGAGAAGTTCTGAAAGTTAGGAGCGAGCGTTAGGAGCGAGCGTTAGGAGTAACGCGATTGGGCGTTGAGAGAAGCGTCAGTGGCCAATCAGGCCGCGTAAACCGAACGCGGAAGGACAACTGCCTTGGGGAAAGTATTCACGCGGCCAGGTTGCTCTTGGAAAAGAGATTGTAATTTCAATGAGTCTAACCTGGTTAAATAAAGGTTAATGACATTAAATAAAAGGAAATGCATTCCTATGGGAAGTTTTATTAGTAAAGTTTTGTTAGTCAGGTAAAGTCAAACGCCACCTTCACTGAACAAGTCTGAGACAACCTGACTGGGCTTTCCCTGGGTCTCTTTGATGATGGGGGGGGGGGGATATTGTAACGTCCTCAGAAACGGATGACTCACCGAGGCTGTTGTTGTTTCTCACTTATGTCTTTATTTTTTTTTATCCACTTTTTCTCCTCTTTTTCAATTTTTTCTCCCATCCCAATTTCGCTGTGCCAATTCTCCCCTTCCCTGTCTTGAACGTTGCTCGCATATGCCCCCCACAGGTCAGTCATAGGGAGGATAGAAGCCTTGCATCACGTGTCCCCTCCGATACACGAGGAGGCAGCCTGTCACATTTTTTCACCTGCCAGCGCGGACTCTCATTGTGTAACGTGTGGGAGGCTCACACTACCCCCGCCACTTCCTGTCTCTGCTGTGCAGGCGTCCCCCAACCGACCTGTAGGAGTCGCTGTCCACAACGTCCAGATTACCACCCATCGACTTCCACCCGCTAACTCTGCCAATTGAGTTAGTATGACGGCCGGCCCAAGCCGCAGGCAACGCCGACAGCCGGATTCGAACCCGGTGTCTCTTCACTTATGTCTTTATTCAACACGTAGGCATGGTTCTCTGTACACAAGACGGGGTGCATCGCCTCTGCTTGACATTAGTAGACTCATCTCCATAACTTCCCATACACCAAGAGAGCACACCCTCAGATGTAACGCCCTCTTATACCTTCCCCCAGGTCAGCCCCTGCCCCCTCCCCTCTACCAACCCTGGGCTTGTGCGATCGACAATAGCGTCGCCTGCCAGCCCCAGGTTGGTAGCGTGCAGAGTGACAGCTGGGCTGACCAATCACCCAAATCCCAGGGTCGCTACATTATCAAAAGATTTTATTCAATGAAAGTTGTATCGGAGCAGAGCTTTTAGCGCTTTTGCGAACACGTTCCTACTTCCCTTCTCCGTTCTCCCAAAACCACATCTCTTTCTCTATCCAATTCCATGAAAAGTGGGGCCACCGTTTGGTATCAAGGCTCTCTATGATAATCCTCTTGAGCACTAATGGAGTTGGGAGGGTCCTCCGCGGAGGGAATGTGCCGTCTTTGTCGAGCTGTCGCTGTGAGGCCCGCGGGAGACATTAAGACCCTGCTCGGTTATACACTGCACTCATCATCCAGCGATTCAAGGCCATTATAGACCTGTTCATATCTCCTCCCTTAGGAACTGCGTCAGAGACACCCTTTGAATACGGGCGAGACAGCAATTAGCTGAATGGAAGTGTAGCAACCTGAAAATATGCCTATTATTCAGATGTGCTGACTTGCCTTTTATCTCCCCTTTGTGCACAGACATGTTGACTAGTTTCCATTGATATTCTCACGAACAATGACGCAAGCTCCTCCTTCTATCGCTGGAATATGGATTATGAACAGGGTTACTGGACCATACTCTATCAGTCTTTTCCCTGTGTGACTAGTTGGCGGTACCAGCAGGGGGCGGTGGCAGGCAGAGAGTGTCGGAGAGAGATGGAAGGAAATATATGGAGGCGGAAGAGGGGAGACGGACCTCTTCGAGTCCGGACGATTGTTGTGAACAGACGTGGATCGGGGAGCCCCGTTGTGCAACACGGGCGGACGAACTGAACCGGAGCATGTGACGGGTTATCCTATGAACGTAATCGTAGTGGAGCCTTGCATGTTTCCCCCCTGAATATCCCTAGTGATATAAAACGAGTTATCCTAGAACAAAGGCGGTATAGCCGAGTTGGGCTTAAGTTAAGGCTATCCCCTCTATGGAGGCGCCCCGCCAGCGTGGCGTGAAGAGGACCGGTGTTTAGGGACACCCTGCGTTATTATATATCCTGTCTAGCAGGAGGGCTGTTTGGGACCCAGAGTGTAGCTGCAGTGTTAGTGAGGGCAAGCTTATAACACCAACCGTCGACCCAACACCAACCGTCTACAACCGGTCTGCTCCGGCTGTCTACAACCAGATCTGCACCAGGCTGCCTGCAGCGCACGGGATTTCGTCCCGACCAACAGAGGTCGCCATCACCCAGCACACGCTCTCAGCCCAGCACTGCCTCTCTGCTCCAGCTCCGCCTGCTAGCACCCTCGCCGAGAGCGTTCGACGCCATCTTGCTTGCCGGACGACGGTGGCGCGGCGAGGCCGCCATCTTGGTAAAATACATTAGGGCTTCGATGCCCAGGATTCTATTGCACGTTACACAGTGTGGTGCGGCCCGCGGGCGAAGCTAACGTTGCTAACTACCGTTCTAGGGGTACCCCATTAACAATACAACAACAATAGCATAGGACTTGTGTTTGGTATTTGTGGGCCCACCTTTTGATTTCTTTTCATTTTCTTTGAGTGTGATAACGTGTTTGTGTTTAATAATATTTTCCCATCTAATTAACCCTTTCCCTGTGGGGAGGTTACAGACCTGTTGCATTACAAGTAAAGCCTAGAGAGGTATTATTCTTGCCGTATAATTAAAGCCTGTCAGAGGTATGTCTGAGGTAAGTGCCAGGTCTTTTAACTGGCACTCATAAATACGACCACATCTCACCGATTTTATTTTCACTCCACTGGCTCCCAGTGCACTTTAGGATTAATTTTAAAATTCTTTTATTTGCTTTTAAAGCTCTTCATGACCTTGCTCCACCCTACCTCTCTGAGCTGTTGCAGGTCTATACACCTTCTCGCTCTCTCAGGTCAGCTGACCAGCTGCTCCTAGTAGTGCCTACAACTAGGCGTAAGCTCAGGGGGGACCGTGCTTTCTCCGTTGCCGCCCCCAAAATGTGGAATGAGCTGCCACTGCAGATTAGGCAGGCCTCATCACTGCCCCGTTTTAAAGGCCTCCTTAAGACCCACCTTTTCTCTCTGGCTTTCGACACCATGTAGCTTGTTGATTTTATGATCTTATTGTCTTACTGTGTTGTTGTTGTATCGTTTTGTTACTGTGTCCTTTGCTTTTAAATATTTATTTTTTTAAGTACTCTGATCTATTTTAACTTGTATTGCTGCCTATATTTACCTAATGTTTTTTATCTCTGTTTTGGTACTCTTGTTTTATTTTAATCTATTTTTAGTGCTGCTAATAGTTTTAATATGCTCCTCTGTACAGCACTTTGTGCCCCTGTGGCTGTTAAAGCGCTTTATAAATAAAGTTGGATTGGATTGGATTGGATATACAGAGCGCCCCAGACGTGGGTGAGGAACACATTGCAGTATATTACCCCTGATACTAACTCAGAGGTGGGTGTAATATACGGGTTTATGAGGTATTGAGTTACAAACGGAATTATAGTGAGACTTCAGTCCATTTGGTCACTATTATTAAATCATTGTAACTGACCAGTATAATTAACATTAAAGAATTAGATGGGAGTTCTGTGTGCGTGTCTATCCATGAGCCGTTTAACAACTCTTTTGGTGTGGGTAACGTTAACATAATTAACCCCTTCCTATTCCACCTTTCCCTTTTCATTGTAAGGTTTCTAGGGTCATTGAGGGAGGGTACTGCTTGCGGGGGGAACCCAGGGTATTTATTTACAATTCAGTCACTAGGTGTGGGAGGGTTTAAGGAGCAATTGGGGGAAGTGGGAGCGTGTTGGGGAGTACTGCTGACCGCCCTGCTGCAGGGGAGGAAGACCAGAGTACCAGACCAGGTTGGTAAATCCCGGGCCCCATCCACTCACACTACCAGCCTCCAGTCGAAGCTCCAGACTCAAAGACGGAGGTGCAGTCAGACAGAGCTCTACTGTGTCTCGCTACCAAGTGGTTGTGCCCACCCGTTCCCACGAAGCAAGGATAATCCACCCTGCTACAGAAGCAAAGTACTTTTGGACGACGGTACTAAAGCGGGAACTGGAAAAGCGTTCAGTTAAAGGAGAGAAGTTTCTCCTCGTCGTCCCTCTCTTTCTCTCTCGCGCGCACGTTTCCCCCTTAACTACATCTCAATAAACAACCAACGGTAGAGACGAGAGGTCAGAGGATAAATGGGATTCTCCACCCTGAGCAGCGTCATGGATATCGTCAGGAGGACCTATCAATCATTTGTACTGGGGGGCTCTAAAGTGCAGAGGGTCGTCTACGTTGGCGGCAGAGTTGAGGTCATGTGTTTTTCCACGCGTGTGAGGTCCCATCTGACGGCTCATGCTCTAATTATGACGTGACAACTTGATTTATGTCTCACTTCCTGTTGCCATGGGTGATTGTGAATGTTTCAGGGGACATGTTAATGTGCCGGGCTCTCTCTCTCGAACACAAAGACTTGCACTTGTCAAAGGGTGGTTGCCTTGAATGTGCAAATGTAAATTTGTCATCTCCTTGGACATGGTGTTCAGTTAGATATGAACTTCACGTGATATTTTATTTGCTGAGTTACTGGTTAGCAACATGTAAAACAGACTAACTATATGAATGTTCAGATTACATGACATGGTTGGCTCATCATTGGTATTAAACAGGAATAATGCTGTCTCAATATTCAGAGAGAATACCAGAGAGCTGGAAGTAGAAACACTGTGGACAGCCATTTTGACTCGTATGGGTGGATAATTGTTCTGAATCACTTGGAGAAGCTAACAGATAAATTACCTTTTAATGAGCCGCTCAGCTTGTGGAAAGTGAAATCTAAAGATAAACAGTCTCCTTACTTAGTTCTTACTCAGTGACTGACAGGTGATTACCATCCAGTTACCATCCTGCAGATTCACACAGAGTTCATGAACTAGCATCACCGGTAGCACCTCCGTCAGACCTGCTCACTTGCTTTATAAACATGTCACGTACGGCACTGCAGGTTGGTCTGTATACAGCATATCAATTAATTATCTCCTGTGTGGTTTTTTTTCTTGTATGCATACTGATGACATATTTCCCGTTTTTCCGCTAATGACGTGCGTTGAGTTTTCACTTTTCAGTGAGTAGCCTACATCCCCTCCCATTTTTCCTGCCTGTCTTCCCTCTTGAATATCTTATATTGTAATATTTTTCCTGGTAGTAATCCTAACTATCCCACTAGGGGGTGTTTATTGTTTTCTTGCACTCCTCTCTTGTCTCATGATTGATTTGCATTACACTTACTTAAATAGATTTTTTTTAATGTATTTATCCATGCATTTATACTGTCTAATTGTTTTACTGCATTAATTATCCTGTTGTCATGGTAATCACATGCAGGTGCACTCACAGGTGTTGTCTTGTCTATCAACTCTGTCTGTCGTCGTCATTTTATGTAGCACTTGACAAAGGCTACGGCCGAGACGTTGTGTGTAATTACATCTTCGCGTTTGGAGCCAGAGTGTGCGGTTTCTCCTTTTTTCCTACAAACTCTGTTCCTGCCTGCTACAATAAATACCCGTGTTGGGTTTTACTTTGCCATCAGAATGACCAAACCATAACTGGACTCAGCCGACAGCACCCAGCTACCTCACAGCCTGCCTTCTCCTCGAGAACATCACCGTGGTGATCCAGGTTAGCTGCGGTGCCAGCCCTAGGGGCGGTGGGTGGACGGCCACTGGCAGCTGTCGGAGGAGGAGGTACGCCGGCGGTTCTCGTATCTCTCCTCGAAGCACAGCTGTTGGAGGGGGATTCGGCTTCAGCTCTGGTTTCTCTCTGTTGAACTCTGAACTCTATCCATGCTTATCTACTGCCTATATTGCATCAAGTCAAGAGTTAAGAGTCACTTTATTGTCAGCTGGGACATTTGTCTTGGGCTTACACCCACACTGCAGCCTCAAACACATACATACAGACATGACGCAACTGACTCCAAACAAAGAAGATAAACAATATAAAATATACAAAAAAGTACCTGCACAGCAGGATGTCTGGCAACACTAAATATTAGTGCTGTCAGGCGATTAAAAAAGTGTATCTAATTAATTACAGGATTTTTTATTAATTAATCTAATTAATCGCATTTTGATCGCATAACCATTTTAGGCCTGATATTCTATAATCATAGAACGTGAACGTGAACGGACATGTTTTGTGAGGCTATGTGTCTTCCAAACTTCCTTGGCTGTTCTTTTTACGTTATTTAAAAAAAAAAACACACACACACATTTTAGCCATTGATCTTAACTGATCATTGTGACTTTATTGCTTTTATCGTTTTTATCGTTTTACTGGTTTTATGTGATTCCGACTTGTCGTGATTGAAACTAGCGGGACTTGTTGTGGTTGTCATAGCTACAGCTAAACACTACCGGCTCTTATGCTAACCTAGCTAGGCTTGCCTTTAGCCTGGTGGCTAGGATAGCTATTGGACCGGTGTGTACACTGTTGTATACGGTGAGAATGAAAAGCTATTTTACAAGATGTCAACACTCACCACAGTGGAAACCGAGTTATGCAGTCTCAGGCGCGGTCTCCGTACTATTGAGTGCCTCCTGGACGACATCATCCAGCAAAAGGCTCTGCTCGTCTCCCGGTTGGATCTCCTGGAAAACCCTTCTTCTACAGCGCTTCCTCTTCCATGGTCGCGTGTAGTAAAGCAGGGAAAAGGGAGGAGGGTATCGCTCCCCCTGTTCTCCCCAAACGTGGATGATGACCCGTTTCAGCTATACAACCAGTATGCTCCACTTGAAGGGCTAACAGAGCTAGCTTCCACAGGCGCGTCGACTGTCTGTCCGGCTTTTTTGGAGCAGCCTGCAGTGGGTTTCTCTGGAGCGAACTTCTCCAGCTCGGTAAGGAAGAGACGGTTTTCCCCGACGTCCCCTGTGTCCATCGGGAAGCGCCGTCGGCGCTGCTCTCCTCCTGTTGTCTTCCAATCTGGGATCTCTCCTGCCGGCCTTCAACGTTCCTCTCTTCAACACAACACACCTCTGGATACTGTGGCCAGCGATGATGACATCACATGTGATGATTCGCGGCCGTCTTCCTGCCCAGGTGAACCGCATACAACTACTGCTCCAGACACCGCCCTGGTGGCTGGTGTGGCTAACAGTCAGGCTCTTCTTCACCCCAAACTCTCCGTTTACATGGGGGGCTGCAGGAATGGCCAACCTGAAATTTTGATCATTGGCGACTCTATTGTTAGATCTGTTGAACTTCCAGGTGCTGTCACTTTCTGTCTCCCAGGCAGTAAGGTTTCTGATATTACAGAATTGATTCCAGTGTTAACTGACCTCCATCCCTCAGCTCACACACTGATTATCCATGTTGGTACTAATAATGTCATGCGTGGTCAATCTGTTGATCTCCGTGACCAGCTGGATTCTCTTGCAATGACGATACAGAGCCTGGGTAGAACCTGTGTGTTCTCTGGTCCTATCCCAGCTCCCTCAAAAAGTCCAGAACATTTTAGTCGTATTTTTAGTCTTCACGAATGGCTAAAATCATTTTGTACTGCAACAGCACATGGATTTATTAGTAACTTTGATTACTTTTGGACCAGAAATGACCTCTATAAACTGGATGGCCTGCATCCCAGTCTAAAGGGCATTCAACAGCTTACACGGAATTATATCCAGTACATTGCTTTTAACTCAGATTGATATACACCTCAGCATGACCCTGCACTAGAATCTTCTCCTGGTCATTTTGAGGAGCATCCTATAATGGGTCCTGCTGAACACTCCTTCTCCAACACGTCTGTTATTATGTTGTCTGCTTTTACTCTGTCTGATCTCCCTCTACCACCTATTACTTTTAATATAGAAGTCATGATTTCTGATAGGGTTCATGATCATTACCCAACACATTGGCATACTGTAAATCACTCCAACTTAATATCGGTCACTTTACAGTCTTCTATTTCTTTATCACGTGAGTCAGATTCCACACCACTTTCTCTAAATAATCCACATACCTTTAGAGAAAGGAAAGGGTTGGGATTGATTCACCTGGACATTAGAAGTCTCCTTCAGCACCAGAAGTTGGACCATCTTAGAATACTGGTAGCACAGGCTGATCCAGATATATTGGTCATATCTGAGTCCTGGTTGAAGAAATCTGATTCTGACTCCACAATAGATCTACACGATTTTAATGTGTTTAGAATTGATAGGGTAGGTAGGGGTGGTGGGGTAGTTATTTATGTTAAATCTTGTTTTTCGGCGTCTGTTGTTTATGCTGTCACTATCCCAATGTGTTTTGAAGTACTTGTTTTAAAGGTCGAGTTGGGGATCAACAATTTTATATATGTAATTGGTGTCTACAGACCCCCTTCTGCTGATGCTAGCTCTTTAGATAAATTAGCTGAGCTCCTTTCACAATATATTGATTCTGAGATGATTGTCATGGGTGATTTTAATATTGACTAGTTGAGTGGTGCTGCAAAGCACCTTAAAGAAATCAGTGGTAACCTCAGTCTTTCCCAGTTAATTACTGAGCCCACCAGACCAAACCTTAAAAATGACTCTAGGTCTACCCTTATTGATTTGATTTTTGTGAATAAATATGACAGGATCTCAGCTTGTGGGGTTTTTGACTTAGGCATAAGTGACCATTGCCCCACAGTCTGTGTAAGAAGCACGAGACTGCCAAAAACAAGATCTCACACAGTTTTAAGGAGGAATTTTAAATCTTTTAATAACGAATCATTTTTAGATGATCTTGTTCTTTCTGATACTCATTGTAACACTGAAATTGATGTTCAGTTAGCCCTGGACTCCTTTGTAAATACATTTAATTTATTAGTTGACAAACATGCTCCTTTTAAAAAAGTCCGTATTAAAGATAGAGTAATACCCTGGTTTTCTCAGGAATTGTCAACCCTAATTAAAGACAGAAATGCTGCATGGTCTCGGGCAAGGCGTTCTGGAGACCCTCAACATTGGCTTTCTTTTAGGCAAATTAGGAACAAATGTACTGCAGTAGTAAGAAAATCTAAAACTGATTACTATCTGGAGTTGGTTACAAACTCATACTCTAATCCGGCAAAATTTTGGAGTGCAGTGAAGGTGAACAAAATAAAATCATCTAATTCTTTACCCTCTCATATTAAAGTTGAAAACTGTGTGATCTCTGAGCAGAGTGAAATTTGTGTTGCCTTCAATAGGCATTTTGCGGAGGCTGGTAATTTATTTAATAGGAACTCTCCTCCACATTGCCTGTGGAGCTTTTTTTCCCTATTGTTAGGTTTTAGTGAGTTTTTCCTTACCTTCGCGTGGGGTATGTCTGGGAGTGCTTGCATTCTTTCATTTATTTGCATTCATCTAAAAAATGTTTGGACCCTATGGTGTTCTTGTTCTGTTCTTGACTTATTGTTATGTTGTCTTCTTGACTTGTTTAAAGAAGACCTGTACGGCCCATGGGGACATTAACGTGTGTTGTCGGGCCCTATAAATAAATTTGATTTGATTTGATTTGACTATAATGGACCTTGTCCTGTTGATTCTGATTGTTTGTACCCTGTGGGCGTCACTACCCATTTCTCCTTTCAACCTTTTACACAGTCAGCTGTATTTGATGCTTTACAATCAATTGATGCAAAGTGTTCTACAGGTGAGGATAACTTAGAGTCTTTTTTTATTAAGTTGGCTGCACCAGTTATCGCTGAACAGATTACTTATATTTTGAATCTCTCTATCTCATCAGGTAGATTTCCTCTAGTTTGGAAATCTGCACGGGTGATTCCTTTACATAAGGGAGGTGATAGGGATAACTTAGATAATTATCGTCCTATCTCCAGGCTACCTTGCTTAGCTAAAGTCCTGGAAACACTAGTAAGTAAACAACTCAAATATTACCTTTCAACTAACTCCATACTTAGCTCTCAACAATCTGGTTTTAGAGCCAAACATAGTACAACATCAGCCATCACTTTGGTTACAAATGACATTATTTCAGCATTAGATAAGAAGAAACATTGTGCTGCCCTCTTTGTTGACTTATCAAAAGCATTTGACACAGTTGATCACTACTTACTTCTAAAGAAACTATCTAACATTGGGTTGGATGATAATGCCTGTGTCTGGTTTCAGGATTATCTATCTTCTAGGCGGCAGTGTGTGAAGTTAGGTCAAGCACAATCTGAATTCTTGGCCATGACTAAAGGTGTGCCACAAGGTTCAGTTTTGGGTCCTGTCCTTTTTACAATTTATATTAATGATATTGTTTCTTCTTTGTATGGATGTCATGCCCATCTGTATGCTGATGACACAATTGTGTACTGTATTGCAGACTCTGTACAGCTGGCCTTTGAGAAATTGCAACTTTCCTTTTATGCTCTACAGGATGCCCTTACTAGTCTTAAATTGGTTCTTAATGCTATAAGACAAAGTTTATGTTATTTTCAAGAGCAAGGAATATTAACCTTGATGATGTGAGGATATCTACTGTCAGTGGCTCTTGTATAGAGAGAGTCACTGAGTATAAATATCTTGGCCTGTGGCTTGATGAGAAATTAACATTTAAGTTCCATGTGGAAAATCTTGCCACTAAACTGCGACAGAAAATTGGTTTCCTGTACAGAAACAGATCCAATTTTCCTCTATTTAGTAGAAAAAGAATTGTGGAATCAGTCTTCTTATCAGTTTTGGACTATGGTGATGTAATTTATAGGCATGCTGCGGCATCAACTCTTAAACCTCTGGATTCTGCATATCACTCAGCTCTCAGATTTATAACTGGTGACAGATATGATACTCACCATTGTGTCCTGTATGATAGGGTGGGTTGGCCTTCTCTTGCAGAAAGGCGCAACAAACACTGGTATTTATTTATTTTTAAAGCCCTTATTGGTAAACAACCTGTTTATATCTCCTCACTGTTAAATTGGAATATTGGAACCTATTCAACTCGATCGAATGACTGGATGGTTCTTAGGGTTCCTCAGATTTGTTCTGAGCTAGGGAAGTCAGCCTTTTCCTTTGATGCCTCTAACTCATGGAATGTCCTTCAACTCACGCTAAAATTGGAGGTTCTCCCTTCCCTTGGAATGTTTAAATGTATGATTTCAGACCATTGTGTGACTACCTGTAACTGTTTTAGTTGATATTTTAAAATTATTTTTAAACGTTTTAATTTGTTTTACTCTGGTGTTTACATTTCTGTGAATATTGTTTTTATTATGTACTGTACAATCGTCGTTTCTGTAAATGAGGGAAACCTCAGATGCTTACGATTTTAAATAAAGGTTGAAATGAAATATTTCAAATGGCATGTGTCCGGATGGCAGAATTCAGTACTGTATCTACAAAACCTTCTGTTTAATCATCTTCCATATTCATTTGCTTAGATTTTTCAGGTCTGGTCAATTTGAGCATGGTGTTATTCACAGTCAAAGATAAAAAAAGATGTATTGATATTCTCATTTGGTTCATTACAATTTACTCAAGCCTAGTAACATACACAGTCTTTCTGACATTGGAAATACATTCCCTGAGATCCATAGATGTCCCTAGAATCAGATACCAAGAACAAATGGACCATATTAAAAAAAAGTCTGTAAATGTGTATTCTATGTTCTTATGGAATGAATGAGATAAAAAAAAAAGAAAAAAAAAGAAAAAAAAGGTTAAATTACTTTTAAGTTAATTTTCATAACGCGATAATTTGCTGTGTAATTAATTAATCTAATTAACGCGATAAACTGAATATATATAGTATGACCAAATATCGATTATCGAATATCGATAATATTACGACCAAATATCGATTATTCGATAATTGCCGGCCATTTATCTGGCCGGCAATTGGTTAAGATTGGTTTATTTCCATAGTGTATTCATACTCGTACCACTGTATATATAATACTGCACATACATTAGCTTAGCATATTTACTGCATACTACAATGCACTGCACCATTGCATTCTGGTTAGATGGCAACTTAATTTAGTTGTACTCTGTACTTGTACTTGTGCATATGCAATCAATTTACTCTAATCTCTAGTATACAGTATGTTGGCTCCCCTTGCCAGTCATTGTTTGGTCGTTGTCTCTATGTTGCTTGTGCCTGTTCTGCTACAATAAATACCCCAGTTTTGGGCTTTACTTCATCATCTGCCTCTGCCTCCTGCCTGTGTCCTGCGTTTGGGTCCTACTTCAACAGTGTAAACATGTGACAATAGCTGCTGGTAGGGATGCTCGATATTGGATTTTTTACCGATACCAATATACCGATATTGTCCAACTCTTAATTTCCGATACCGATATCAACCGATACCGATATATGCAGGGTTTCCTTCACCCAAAATTGAATAATTTCAGGTAATTAACATTACATATCTCTTGTTGTGGAATTAACACAACATTATGCATACTTTTGACAATAAATAAAATCAGAATTTGTTCTTACTTGCTTGCCTGGGTAAATAAAGGTTATAGAAAATTAAAAATTAAAAAGATTTGAAAACCGATACCGATATTTTCCAATATCACATTTTAATGCCGATATCGGCCGATAATATCGGTAGGCCGATAATATCGGACATCCCTAGCTGCTGGTACGATGCCTCTTTTTCTACAGTGCGGGGGTCGGTGCATGCAGGGGTAGACGTCAGTATGGCTGCTGCAGGATCAGGACTTTGAACTGAATCGATGGATCCTGTGATTGCCGCTTCAGGCAGAAGTATTATGGTGGTTGAGTCCAAGCAGATTTCAATATGTTTCGACATATCTGTAGTATCTGAGATGTTTATTTTTTTTATTCGGATCCCCATTAGGTGCTGCCAAGGTTGATTAGATTGACAGTTACTTGACAATACACTTCAATGTAGAAGATAGTATTACTATTACTCCCCCCCCCCAACTAACAAAATCTATATAAATGGCTGCATTTTTATATAGTGCTTTTATCCAAAGCGCTTTACAATTTGTTCCCCACATTTTACCCATTCACTCACACATTCACACATCGATGGCGGAGGCAACCATGCAAGGTGCCAACCTGCTCATCGGGAGCAATTAGGGGTTAAGTGTCTTGCTCAAGGACACATCGACACGCTGCCCAAGGAGGAGCGGGAATCGAACCGGGAACCTTCGGATTGCCAGACGACTGCTCTACTAGTAGTATAGTAGTATATATGTGTAACGGATGGTATCATGAAGCGCAGTCAAGAAGGGCTGGGGTGAGTAGCGGTGCTATGGGTTAAACTCACTCTCACATCCTCAAAAGACGCATAGACCCAGTACTTAGAAGTGGATTCACCTCTTGGTATAGCGGTCTGTGTTGCTGCCTGCGGTGTGGGAGAGCGGGGTTCGACTCCCACTCGGGGCATCGAAGTTTGAGGTGACGTTGTCACAACCGTTACATATGTATAGTATATACATTCTAGTACCGGTATGTATGTTATATACAATACAGTATTGCATGTACAGTATTTTCATGACTTGTCTTGCCAACCAATGTGGTGCAATGTCACCACTCATTGACCGGTTTTCCACCTGCTGGTTGATTTCAATCACCTGTTTGCCAACCAAAATGTCGGCGATGAAAGGTTTATTCAGATGCTGCTACTCTGAAATCTCTTCCAAGAATTTTAATTGGTTCATGTTGTGCCGAGAGTGTCAAATGATTGAGTACACAGTCAAAAATAAAGACAAGTCAATGAAACGGTGCAAAATCTTGTAGATTCCGACTCAAAATGAGAGTATTGTCCTGGACTTGGTGTGACTGTGTGCAGTTAGGGTAGCAGTGCTCTAGCAGGAGTGGCTTAGCAGCAGGAGATATCTGCCATAGAGATGTCTGCCCGTACTCCAGTACAATGGAGCTGGCATTGAGTTTGTAACACATTGACCGCCAGCAGCAGGGGGCGCTGATCCCCCTTCAGCGCCAGGTCTTTATTCAATGGATATAGTTTTAGAATGCCAAATTTGCGAGTGCTTAAAATATATCTTATATTATAGCTATGGGTCTAATACACACGTCGATTGTCAGTGAGTTGCTTCCAGTCAACATGCACAAAACAGATTGTTTTTTCATCTGTACATTTCCTTTTACATACACTTATCATGTTGTAATTTTTAGCCTGATTATCAAATCTTCCTGAAATCAACGCTAGATTATCATTATTATATCTCCTTGTGCATACATGAAATGCCCCCCCACCGCAGCCAACGGTAGAAAGCACAACACGGTCCACACAGATAGCTTTGATCGCGGGAGAAAGAAATATCAGATCAATGCAAGATTTTATATATAGTGTTCTTACCTTGTCTCTGATGTAATGCAAAAAAAATAATCCAATTATCTGATCGCCATTCCAGTTATCCACAGCGATCCTGTCCCCGACATTACCGAGCGTTACACATGAACGGGCGGGCGGGGTTAGTGTTCCATGCCATCATTGTAAAGGCCTGCCTCGCCTGAGTATTTAAACCCCGCCCCCACGGCTCAGATCGGCTCAGAAAACACACCAGACCGTTTCCAATGAAGTGCAATAGCTCCGCAAGGCAGTAGAGGGCGGTGTTGACCGTCTGCCAGCTCAGACAGGGTCTGCAGAGGCTGCAGCCATGAATTATGAATAGATATAGCGAATAAAAGAAATAATGATCATAAAAACTAGTTAACTCGTTTTTGGCGATATTCGCATGTCGGGCAATAAAGAGTATTACTCGTTCTTGGCAATTAATGTGTTAAAGGAACACAGCAACATTTTGGGAAATTAGCTTACCGTCTTCTCCAGAGAGAGACAAGAAGATATACCAGTTTCCTCTCTGTGTGTTCAGTAGAAAGCTATCTGTCTGCATGTTATGTGTTTTTTTTTTTTTATATATATATTTTTCCTCCTTTCTTTTTCCGTTTTTCTCCCCTCCCAATGTTAGTTGTTATGCCAATTCCCAATCCCCTTCCTGGTCATTGCGCACTCTACCCCCTACCGTCGGTCCGGGAGGGCGGAGACTATCACATGCTTCCTCCGACACATGTGTACCCAGCCCACCGCTTCTTTTCACCTGGCAGCGCGGACTCTCACTAGGAGAGTGTAACGTGTGGAAGGTCACGCTACCTTTCCTAGATCCTTCCCTTGCTGTGCAGGCGCCCCGACCGAACTGTAGGAGTCGCTGTTTACAATGACCAGGACCCACGCTCGCCGGGTTTCCCACCCTCTAACACTGCCAATTGTGTTAGTATGGACGGTCGGCCAATCCGGAAACACCACAGCTGGATTCGATCTCACTGTCTCTGTGGTGGTAGGCAGACGCTTAGTCCGCTGCACTACCCGGCCGCACCTATGTTATGTGTTTTAATGACACCACGTGCACGCACGCTCCCGGGCGCGTGCGCGCTCCCGTGCATGCGCATAAATGTTCCCTCGCATACGCACAATGCCTAATTGCCTCTACGAATGGAAGTTTTGTGTGAATGTATCTGAGAACATATTTGAACACACCTGACGACCTGCGCTATTGTTATGCAAAGTAGCCAAGTGGGTACTTAGCGAGTTGGCGCATCAGTCGAGTGCAGCACATTCCTGTGTGCACGCGCATGCACATCCGTGCATGTGCGTGCGCATGCTTCTGCTCACAGAGCCGGTTGCACGGCATGCAACCCCGTCCCATGAGCAACGCACCCCTGCTTAGCACAATGAATGGAAGCGGACAGTGCCGGTTAGCCTTCGGGAGAGGTGTTAGTTGGACAATGCCTAGGCTAACCGGCCATGTCCACTTCCATTCATTGTGCTAAGCTAGGCTAACGTGCAGCCAGATAGCTTTCTACTGAACGCACAGAGAGGAAACCGGTATCTATCTTCTTGTCTCTCTCTCTGGAGAAGACTAATTTCCCAAAATGTTGGCGTGTTCCTTTAAAGTACCAAAAGAATACATTTGAAAAACCCAACACCAATGTATCTTCCAGAACGATGCGATTACTCCAGACAATACACACACCTTGTTGGATTTTCTTTTTTTTAAAGATTTTCTTTTTTTTGTGGGTGAACTGCCCCTTTAAGCACTATGTTAACTCATTGACCGCTGGGGATTAGCCTCATCCTGTAGTAGCTACCGCCACCGCTGTAAACGGTGGGAGTCGCTCACCTTGTTTGCAGGGCTATAACTATTTAAATATTATAGCTATATATGCAATATTATGACCCATTTGACATTGAGTATCTATTGTTCAAGATGTGAAAAAGGAATATTTTTTCCATCCATACATTCCCGTTTTATACGGTGGTGAATATAAGTATGGTTTTAGAGCGGTTTAGGGTAATTCCTGGGAGGCTAGTAATAGCCTGCGACAGTGGCGGCTCGCCACTGGTGGCGCTAGGGCGCCGACCCACCTGTTAAATGAGAGAAGAAGAATTATTTTTTTTTGTTTTTTGTTTTATAGCCCTATAAATAATATAAACATGTTTAAAATGAATAATATTTACTCATTTTAAGTATGTTTGTATTTCCAATGCACAATATAACGTTATTATCTAAATAAAAAAAACAGCGTTTTCATGGGCAGGAAGTGACTTTTTTTTTATTTTTTCGTGTTTCTCGCCCGGGCAAGAAGCGATGGCGCTCTGAGTGCGCGTCACAGTTTGATCGCTGTCTCCGTCACAGCCAATCAGTGCATACGGCGTTGTGCGTTGAAATATGACTATTATGTTGGAATCCGAGCGCGATTTGAAGCGGTCTAGAAAGCAGCGTGAACTTCCGTGAGAATTTCCATAGCCGCATTTCGCGGAGACGCTCTCTGATTGGCCGACGCCAGTATTTTTTTCTATGGCAGAATTTCACAGAGACGATCTCTGATTGGCCGAATCCAATTTCTAATGTTCCAATTCTAGCTTCTAGCTTGGTTCCTGGTACTAGGACTGTTGTTTGTCTTAGAGCGTGCCGTGCTGTGACTGCAAGTTCTTTAGACTGTTAAGCTTAGGCACTCTTTCAAAGTTGGTTAAGGTTAGAGTTTGTCTTAGAGCATGGCGATAGAACGCCAGGTAGTTTGCAGTCTGTTCGAGCGGAAATGGACAAAGGAATGTACTTGTTGAGTGTTGTGCTAACGTCGACGAGCTCAGCTGAGCTAACACTTGGCTAACAAGCTATATGGCGGATTATACACGTTTCCTGCCCTGGACGTTTCAACTAAACAGTGAGTCTCTCTCTCTCTCTCTCTAACGTTAGTAGTACTAGGCTGGTGCGGGCTAACTGGCTATCGTTCTGGGAGCTAACGTTAGTAGTACTACTAGGCTGGTGCGGGCTAACTGGCTATCGTTCTGTGATTTGTTTACTTGGTAACACGGGTTGCTAAGGAATTTAGGTTCGAGGTTGAAGAAATCTCTCTCTCTCTCTCTCTCTCTCTCTCTCTCTCTTCTTAACGTTAACGGTTGTAAATAGTTTTTTTAGGAGCAGTACTACTGCTGGCCATTCATGAAGCGAGACATTGCTGATTGTTTATTTATCGATGGCTCATTGATTTAACTACTGCAGCTCTCTCGGATTGAAAATACGTGGATTATGGCTTGTTCAATATCGTCTATGTTTGAATGAATGAATGAATGAGAACTTTATTAACAGATTGCAGAATGGGTACAATACAGTACGGCTCAATACACACAATTGTTAAGGGGATGCAGACCAGAGAAAGACGTTTGTCTTGTTTACATCAGGGTCCCAGATTTTCGATTCATATCGATAGTTTAATAGCTAGCCTTGGCTCGTTTAACAATATGCAAAATATGTGTACAGCCCTGTACTCATACTGAAGTTATTCTTGGTATATAATAGGTCTGATTGTGTAACGAATCGATTCCACGTCGCGCTGTGTGTGAGAGAGAGAAGGAGAGAGGGAGAGATCTGCCTGTGTTTGGAGACGGGCGAGTTTTGTTTCTAACTTTTCTATTTATATTGTGTTTCAAGTTGTGAATTAGAGTCTAGACTATACTTTATTTGACTGGTTGTGTGTTGTTGTAGTAACAGCTGAGCGACTCGTTCATAAGAGCCGATTCATTGCCGTGAGCGTGAGTCGAATCGCTCACGTCTTGCCATGAGTCTTGCGTGGTACAGTACTGTACTGTACATGTTCGCAAAATATTTGGTATAGCGCGAACGATCTCGTCGCAGGTGCTAGCAAGCGGGGCTGGAGCAGGGGCAGTGGTGGGTTGAGAGCGCGTGCTGGCGACCTCTGCTGGACGGGACGACTCCCGTGCTGGCTGCTCCCAGCCGGTGCAGAGCTGATGCAGAACGCCGGTGAAGACAGCTTGCACAACACAAAGACAGCACCGCTTGCACAACAAGCGGTGCAAGGGGAAGGCTAAGAGAATTATTAAGGACTCGAGCCACCCGAACAACTGCCTCTTTGAACTGCTGCGGTCAGGCAAGCGATACCGGAGTCTTAAGCCGAGCACAGAAAGACTCAGAAGAAGCTTCTATCCCCAGGCCATCAGGCTGCTAAACGAACAATAAACACTATGCAACAACCATCAAATGCACACAGCACACACACCCACACGCACACACTCACTCAAACAAACAACACACTGCAGCACCCACTCTCCACACTTTAGATCACACAAACACACTTTACACTTTATATTTATTGATAAAGGATTTGCACTACAACTCGTACACCTACTGTGAATTGTACCTAAATTGCACCTCGTCCCATTTCTGCCTTGCACTATATAGTATTGTATATTAGTACACTGCACAGTATTGTATATTGTATGGTAACTACGTCTATTCTGCATCGAACATTGTACATAATGTCTAAACTGAACACTGTGACCTCATTTTTTTACTTCTAATTTTACTATGTTATTTTATTTCATACTTATCTTGTCTTGCACAGTCTCTGGAGCGTAACAGTAAGAAGCATTTTGTATAAAAGTATTCTGTACTTCTGTATGACAAATATTAAAGAAACTTGAGCTGCTGATGGCCGGAGCAGACTGTTTGTAGGTCCACGCACGTATCTGGGCTCGCACTCTATACCGGCACAGTAACTACTATAACCCGACTACTAAGGACTCAGATATGTTATTAGCCGCACGCTACTTATACCGTACACAGTAACTACTATAACCCGATAGTGTTAGTACCTTGTTCTGTACCGTTTGCTCACACACTATCGCTGGTACTTCTAGGATATCACATCAACTAGCAAGTACTTCCTATCACCCGTCACTATTCCACGGGGCCCTTCAACGTAACTTCTGCAACAGGGCTCGTCCAGAGCACCCGCCTGTTGCGACTGTTCGTGGTCAAGTTCACCGCCGAAGAGAATCATCTTCCGTCTCTTGCCTCCATATATCTTCTCCCATCTCTCTCCGACACTCTCACTAGAATCCAGTAATGCCGTTTATAATCCATATTCCAGCGATAGAAGAAGGAGACGCTTGTGTCATTGTTCGTGCGAATATCAATGAAACTAATTAGAATGTCTTGGTGCAGAAAGGGGAGATAAAAAGGCAAGTCAGCAGTTCTGAATAATAAACAATATTTTCAGGCTGCTACATTTCCCCCCACTTTGAACTTGCTAAGTCCTCTGCAAGTTAACAACAAAACACCAACCAACGCATGCATGAAAACGGTCCTGAGACCAACAGTTTCCCGCATAGATCGACAATCACACACTATGCTAACAGTTCCACACACTCCTTCATGAGTTGGACACACTGTTCAACAAACACACTCTTCAGCTCGTAGTCCTGGCGATACCGAGCAGGTAGCCGACCTCTGGTGCTCCTCTGGTGCCGGGTTGGTTCGACTTCCCCCCCGTCTGACTCTGCGTCAGATCCTTCAGTGCCTGTCAGCGGGTCATTGACTACGGCCTCTCCCTCTGCGGCCATCGGTTGGCCGCCAGCGGCCACCTCTTCGGCCCTCGTCTTTGCCGTCCTCTTCCGAGGGGTCCGACTCCACCTCCCCTCCCTCGTCCGGCGCATCTTCAGCGACGACCCGAGGGGCCCGGGTGGGTTACACGCCCTGGGACCCGGTTCCCGAGGCCGATGGCCGGCGGGCTCCCCGTCTGTCCCAGACGAGCTCCACGAGCGCGTAGGAGCCCTCCGGCTGACCTGCGCACGCCCTCCCCGATCGGAAGTTGGGAAGGAACGGGGCTTGAGCTGGTCCCGATGTACCGTCCTCTCCGGGCCTCCTTCTTCGGGCTGGACAACGAACACCGGCGTCCCCTCGTGGCTCGGGGTAACCACCGGGTAGGGCGTAGGTTCCCCCCTGGACTTTCGGTCGTGGATCCGCTTCGCTGTGGCTCCCGTGGCCTCCGCAGCAGCCTTCCGTCGCTCCCTCTCCGTAGGTACAGCCTCTGGTTCTGACCGCATCGGGATGCGCGGCCGGGCGCCAGTGCTTCCGTCAGGCCGGCCGCAGTGGTATCGAATCCTACGGCACGCCGACCCGCCTGCTGCTGTGTGGGTGGCGTCCTGTACTTGTCGGGGCGGAACCTCACCGCCCGGTGCTTCCATCGGGCGTGGTTCTCCCATCGTGCGGGGGCACTCACGGCCGATATGGCCGGGCTGTTGACAGGTGTAGCAGATCAGTCTCCCATCCTCGCTCCGGCGGGGTAGTCTGCGCGGGGTAGAGGGCCCGTCTCCCCTCCGTCGGCTTCCGGCGAATCCTCTCTGGGGCGTGTCTCGCTCCTGTTGACACGCCTGGAAGAGCTGCTCCTGGCCGGCGAAGAGCTGTCGGATGGACTCCTGGAGTGCGGCTATGTCCAGAGGTGGCTCGCACCTCTTCACGGCGACGCCGTGTATCACGCCCCGGGCGGCACCCCTCGCGGGGGGCAGGACCCCCTCCTCTTCGGACCAGTCGGTCGCCGCCTTCAGTACCTGGGGAAACGGCCGCGTCCCGTCCTCCCTCAGGTACTTCCGCATTTCTCGCCTCAGGGTCTCGTCTCGGAGGCCCCCCACAAACTGTTCCGGCAGCAGGGCGGCGGCGTCGGTGACCTGGTCGGGCGCCCGACGTCGTAGGTGACGAATCCTCTCTAGCAGGTCGTAGGCGAATTGTCTCACAGTCTCCCCGGCGGCCTGCCTCCGGTCGTAAAACTCCCCCAGGCGGACACAGACAGGGACCTTGTCTCCATAGGTCTCTTCGAGGAGCGCGAATAAGGCTTCTGTGTCGGGGGCGGTTCCCTCTGTCAGGAGGCTCACCGTCTGCTTCGCCTCGCCTTTGAGGTGGAGCTGTACGACCTCTGCTTGTTCCTCCGCGGGCACTCGACTGGCACGGAGATGGGTCCTCATTGCCTGGATCCAGTCCTCCACAGGCAGTTCCCCCTTCTCTTTTTCACCTCCAAACTCGCTGCACTTCCGCTCTCGTTGGACGTACACGGTGGAGGGGCCGGTGCGGGGTTCGCGACCGTACCGGTCGAGAGCGACCTGATTCTTCTCAAGGGCCAGGGCCTGTCGGTCCAGCATGCCGGCTTGTGTGTGGGCTTTGTTCGCCAGGGCCCCCACCTCTGCGGTCAGTTCCTCCATGCGTTCGGCCTCCTCTTTCTTTACCTCGGCGGCGGCGTCCTGGCCGTCTCGTTGCTCCTTTAGGGCCGCCCGAGTGTAGCGCTTCTCTTGGAGTGCCTGTTCGGTCAACTCCTTCATCGCTTCGGCGTGCTGCTTTAGTAGTGCCGCCTGAGCCCGACACTCCTCTTGCAGCTCCTCCAACTTTGCCGCCATCTCCTGCGCGGCGTGGGTCTCCTCCCCAGACATCGTGGGTCTCTCTACGGGTCTCGGTCAAGGGAGTAAGTTAGGATGTTGATCCTGTTTGTGATGCCAAATGTAGCAGGGTGGATTATCCCTGCTTCGTGGGAACGGTTGCTGGCAGTCACAAGGTAGCTGGACACAGTAGAGCTCCGTCTGACTGCACCCTCGTCTTTGGGTCTGGAGCGTCAAACCGGGACCCGGTAGTGGGAGGGAATGGGGCCCGGGATTTACCAACCTGGTTTGGTACTCTGGTCCTCCTCGCCTCTCCGGGGCGGTCAGCAGTACTCCCCAACTCGCTCTCACTTCCCTGATTACCTCCGTGGGCCCTCCCACACCTAGTGACTGATATGCCTAAATGGATTCGTCCCTCCCGCAAGCAGTACCCTCCCTTGATGACCACTAGAAACCTTACAATGAAAAGGGGAGAGTTGGGTAGGAAGGGGTCAATCATATATACGTTACCCACACCGAAAGAGTTAATACTGGGCACAGGAAAGGACACGCACACACAACAATTCCCGTCTTAGTTGTTTAGTATTAATTATACTGGGCAGTGACAAGTATTACTGCAATGAGTCAAATGGCATACACTATCATTATTCCTAATTACTAATAATTAGAATAATAACATATATAACACTTATATACAATAATACCTTCGACCCCAGGGAGAAACAGTTTGAACAAGACGGGAAGTTAAGAGGCATGACCGTCAATCAAACCATACACTGTATCACACTCAAAAGAACAAAAAAATGTGGGCCCACTGTACCAAACACAGGTCCTATATTAATGCCGGCATATATTGTTTGGGGTCTATAGTTAGCAACGTTAACTTCGCCCGCAGGCCGCACCACACTGTGTAACGTGCAATAGATCCTGGGCACCGAAGCCCTAATGTACGTCCGGGTGGCAAGATGGCGTCGAACGCTCTCGTCGCAGGTGCAGTGGTGGGTTGAGAGCGCGTGCTGCGTGCTGGCGACCTCTGCTGGACGGGACGACTCCCGTGCTGGCTGCTCCCAGCCGGTGCAGAGCTGATGCAGAACGCCGGTGAAGACAGCTGCTGACGGCCGGAGCAGACTGTTTGTAGGTCCACGCACGTATCTGGGCTCGCACTCTATACCGGCACAGTAACTACTATAACCCGACTACTAAGGACTCAGATATGTTATTAGCCGCACGCTACTTATACCGTACACAGTAACTACTATAACCCGATAGTGTTAGTACCTTGTTCTGTACCGTTTGCTCACACACTATCGCTGGTACTTCTAGGATATCACATCAATAGCAAGTACTTCCTATCACCCGTCACTATTCCACGGGGCCCTTCAACGTAACTTCTGCAACAGGGCTCGTCCATAGCACCCGCCTGTTGCGACTGTTCGTGGTCAAGTTCACCGCCGAAGAGAATCATCTTCTGTCTCTTGCCTCCATATATCTTCTCCCATCTCTCTCCGACACTCTCCGCCTGCCATCGCCCCCTGCTGGTCCCGCCTACTAGCTCCACAGGGAAAAGGATTTGTAGACTAGAATCCAGTAATGCCGTTTATAATCCATATTCCAGCGATAGAAGAAGGAGACGCTTGTGTCATTGTTCGTGCGAATATCAATGAAACTAAATAGAATGTCTTGGTGCAGAAAGGGGAGATAAAAAGGCAAGTCAGCAGTTCTGAATAATAAACAATATTTTCAGGCTGCTACACATGCATGAAAGGGGGAGGGGAGTCGTTTCTAATTAATTGATTGTCAATAACGGCATTCGTTAGTACAACAGCATACGCTGATCAGGGCGATGGCTATGAAAAACAATGTACAACCAAGCTGAAATTGACGTTAAATTGCTCTTACCTGTGGCCGATGAGATTCCAAAAAGAATATTCCAATTATTTGATTGCCATCTGCTAGATCGTATGTCCATTTGGGCCACGACATAACCTCTAGCATAATGAATCGGGCGTCGCGAAAACTATTCAATGCGATCGAGTGAAGGTCTTGATCCACGTTACTCGAAAACTCCGCCCGGATGACTTTCATCGACGCACAGAGAGAAACACAGAGTCTCAAAGGAAGTGCAACATCGGCCACATACCACCAGGCGGCGGTGAATGAATGAATGAATGAATGAATGAATGAATGAATGAATGAATGAATGAATGAATGAATGACATTTTTTAACTCATTGGTATTGGTATTGGTATTGGACCTTTGCTATCTCAGACACATTGCCTATGGTACCACAGCCTTCCTGGATGATTTATGAATGGAAATAGCTAATAAAAGAAATAACTATCAAATAACGAGTATACTCGTTGTTGGCGTTATTCGATTGGCGGCCAATAACGAATATACTCGTCGTTGACGGGGAATGAGTTAAAAGGTTATTCCAGTGAAGTTGTATCAGGCCTCCCGTGGTTGTTCTGTCATCTAAACTCAAAAACACGTGTGTCACACCATTGGAATGTGAATAATATTATTTCATACAAATTGCACAATAACTTCAACATCTCATATTTCTATATACAGGTCACCCCACCACAACCTCCACCGCCAACACCAACAACAACAACAACAACAACAACAACAACAACAACAACAACAACAACAAGGACTCCTGTGTCTGACCCTCTATATACAGTATGTACTATATACAGGTCACACCACAACAACAACAACAACAACAACAACAACAACAACAACAACAACAACAACAAGGACTCCTGTGTCTGACCCTCTATATACAGTATGTACTATATACAGGTCACACCACCACAACAACAACAACAACAACAACAACAACAACAAGGACTCCTGTGTCTGACCCTCTATATACAGTATGTACTATACAGGTCACCCCACCACCACCACAACAACAACAACAACAACAACAACAACAACAACAACAACAACAACAACAACAAGGACTCCTGTGTCTGACCCTCTATATACAGTATGTACTATACAGGTCACCCCACCACAACAACAACAACAACACCAACAACAACAACACCAACAACAACACCAACAACAACAACAACAACAACAACAACAACAACAACAACAACAACAACAACAACAACAACAACAACAACAACAACAACAACAACAACAACAACGACGATGACGACTCCTGTGTCTGACCCTCTATATACAGTATGTACTATACAGGTCACCCCACCACCACCACTACAGCAAACACACAATGAGGGCCTCTGTGTCTAACCCTCATCTCTGCTCTAGGGTCCATGCCTGGTCACAGCCTTTGTGTAATATGATATCATCCTGGACTTCTTTGCAACCTGATGCCTCGGAGGCTGAAGGTGCAGCCACTATCCGCCCTCCACATCTGAGGGATCAGTGTGTCCTCTGTTGTGGCTTGTGGGGAGTGAGCGAGGAGCGTGAGAACGGCGTTAGTGACAGATATGTCTTTTTTTAAGTGACCCAAGTCACAATGACAAAGATAATCCCAGATTCCTATGTTTCCCCTACAACTCAAAGCGTTGCCACACAAACAGATTTAACCTTCTAAGTCATGTAGGTAAAATCGTCACCATCAGGTAAACAGGCGGTGATTCACGAAGATACGTGTCCTTATTTGGCCAGTTGGCCTTGTGTGTTTTTTGTTTTGTTTTTGTCCTTTTTTGAGACAAGTTCAACCCATAGTAGCATTTAACTCCAGAGAACAAAGAGCCGATATAAGGCTGTGAGTGAGACGTTGGCTAAGGTCACTGATTCTCTGTGAGTCAGTGAGCTCTGAAATTACCTCTATGTTACAATAGGTGGAGAAAAAAAAGCTATCGCAAGAGTGGAAGTTCTCAGCTGGTTGCCCATCTATCTGATCATTCTCATTGTTGCGAAAAAGAGAATTTCCTATAGGTCTAAGCCGGTAAATAAGAGAAGTTGATTATATACTTCATGGTTGTTGGGTAATGAAAATGTCAGGTAGAGTAGAGGAAACAGGACAGGAGGCCAGCGATGGTTTTGCAGTACGATAAAAGGTTACGTCGATGGGTTTTTTACTCCATCTTGCATTAAAACATGGTTGCACCCATCCCTGCAGTCTATTTTTGAACAGGCTACTCTAAGGCAAGCCAATAGAATAGTCTCGGACCCCTCCCATGTCTTACATGCCGAGTATGAGCTACTGCCCTCTGGGAGGTGGTTTAGAGTTCCACGCTCTGTCTAGACTAAATAGGTTTAAAAACTCCTTTATTCCGATCTCAGTTAAACTTTTAAATAGTGCCAGATAAATAGTGCCAGAATAACTGATATTTGGTTGTTATATTATCGATATTCGATAACCGATATTTGGGTTTTTTGGGTATACTATTATACTAGTATATTTGGTATACTATTCTAATGTGGTGTTGCCAGACATCCTGCTGTGCAGGTACTTTACTGTATATTTTATATTGTGGATCTCCTCTGTTTGGAGTCAGTTGTGTTGTGTCATGTCTGTATGTATACTGTGGCTGTAGTGTGGGTGTAAGCCCAAGACAAATTTCCCAGCTGATGGGACAATAAAGTGACTCTTGACTTGCAGAATTCTATTTCACCGTTTGTGAATGATTTCATATTTGGGTTTCAACTCATATTTGAGCCCAAATAGCACGGCTTGTTTTCAAATTATTTCCTGAGATGCTTCACTGCTTCTGAATCATCCATTTTTGTAATGCCTCGATGCTGCTAGTTTGAGGATCAAAGACTTTACTTGCCCTGGGGCCCAGATTTATTTTTGTACATTTTTACTTTGCATTAATATGTTAATGTGGTCTGTGCAGGTATTGTATGGCCTTGATTCTGTGCCCCATGATTGAATATTAGCCTAACTTGTAGAGTGGAGCCCACCACCACTGACTAAGTTCACACAGTTCCTCACGTAAAGCTGAGGAAGTTTATTAACATATACAGCCTATACTGTATATTCCAACCAGTAATATGCCATATTGTGCACCCACCGACTTCGTCAAAAATTGCGTGGGAGAATCAGAGTTTCCAGATTCCTGAATGTGTTTAGTTTTCTAGCATTTCTTCCCCTTCTTTCCCATAACGAAGCAATCATCCTCCCTGAGCGGGGAGGCGTGCTGCGGCAGAAAGCCACCCGAGCCTCTGCTAGTACCTGTGCTTTGTAATTACATTTAAAGGTAGATTCTGTAATGAGTGTGAGTGAGCCCTGGCAGCACATCACCCCCACCCTCATCCACCTCTACTGGCTCCCAGTCAAGTTCTGCATCACTTTCAAACTCCTGCTCCTGACCTACAAATCCCTCCATGCCCTCGCCCCCGATACCTGTCTGATCTCCTCCACCAGCACACTACATCCCGGAACCTACGATCCTCTGATCTAGGTCTCCTCTCCATACCTCGCACCAGGTTACAGACTTTCCGGGACAGAGCCTTCAGCGTGGCGTCCCCTACCCTCTGGAACTCTCTCCCCCCCCCAAATCCGCAACGCCCCAACCCTGGACACCTTCAAAACTGCTCTTAAAACACACCTCTTCACCAAGGCTTTTCCCCATCAGTTAGTTTAGATTAGATTAGGTCCATTATCCCTTACCTGCCCTCATCCCCCCCCCCCCCCCCTACTTCCCTAGCCCTATTTTTTGTCCTGATTGTGAAGCGACCTTGGGTTCTATGAAAGGCGCTATAGAAATTTGATCTATTATTATTATTATTATTATTATTATTATTATTATTATTATTATTATTATTATTATTATTATTATTATTATTATTATTATTATTATTATTATTATTATTATTATTATTATTATTATTATTATTATTATTATTATTATTATTATTATTATTATTATTATTATTATTATTATTATTATTATTATTATTATTATTATTATTATTATTATTATTATTATTATTATTATTATTATTATTATTATTATTATTATTATTATTATTATTATTATTATTATTATTATTATTATTATTATTATTATTATTATTATTATTATTATTATTATTATTATTATTATTATTATTAATGCCCTCAAACAACGACCTCTAAAAAAAACTCCCCTTAGTACCACACTTTGTTCTAGTTTGATGTGCGGGTTGAATTTGAGTGGCTTTAGGGGAGGTATTTGTGTTGTTGGCCACGCCCACCCACTCAAATTCAACCCACACAAAGGAATATAAACAAAGTGCAGTACTAAGAGGGGCTCTTTTGCCTAGTGGTCGCCGTTTGACGGCATTACAGATTCTACCTTTGAATGTAACTACAAAACACAGGTAGCAGAGGCAGGAAAATGTTTAGATAATTTACTTTTATAACACCAGTGCCCTGTTCCCCGTACCTGGTTCAACTAAGTCGATCAAGATGTCATTATCCAGATTCAGTTAACCCGATGTTTGAAGCCGGGATTTTCCTGTTCCTCGAAGGTGGATTCAGTCTCGTTAACTCAACCCAGACTTGAGACCCAGGATAAGTGCGCGCGGCCGCTCCAGTTGAAAAGCCAGCACGTATCGATAGCAGAGATCCTGATTCTCTAGCGGCATTGATTGATTAATTGATTTAAAACTTTATTAACATATTGCAGTACGGCTCAATCGCCTCGCCGACAAGTTAAATGCGTTATCTATAGGCTAATTTTAAGTCCCTCATTACCTCAATCAATCAGATTATATTTCTTTAAACTTGCCTGCTGGATTGAATAATCAAATGAGATCTTGCTAGCGAAAATAATTAGTTAAACTGTTATACAGAATAACGATACGGCTCTCTTACCCATTGATTGATGTAAGGTCGATCTTTTACTTATCTCCACTGTGGTGTAACGGGTTCTTCTTTTGACTTTCACGCAGACGACCGGGGTTCGAAACCTAGTCTTTCCCTTCTTTTTGCGATGTAGGAATAATTCAATTTGGTGCACGTTGAGAGCTATATAAAGAATGACATCCTCAATGCATGTAGATTTATAATATTTTAACTTAAAACTAGGCTACTTTGGCATATAATCATTAATATTATATTCCAAAAAATTATATTGGAAACACTGGGTTTTGAACACCGGTCGCCGGGTTGCCAGGGTTGAGCACTACCGCTGCGCCACTGTGCCAGATGGGATAAATTCATTGTTTATACATTAATGAACGAGAGACCCATGTTTAGAATATTCTTTATTTTGAATGAAGTTTTATCTCTTTATGCTCATTCATTAATGTGACGTCAACGGCTCATTCAATTTCTCAAATCCGTCAAACAGCGCATCTCATCAGACATCTTAATCCCAGTTACAATTAAAATAACCACATAATGTGTACATCGCACCGAGCGAGCGCCACGGTATATAACGTGCATTATTTAGGACAAAGTGAATTTAGTATCAGCATTTTGGGTCTATTTTACATTTCAAAAGACCCCTCTGGAAGAATGGAGCACAAAAACGTAATTCAGAATGGTATAACGCAGATCCTAGACTGTGGGAATAATTTCAGGAAACGCGCTGTCACTTCTTTGCGGGGGCGTGGCGATGGTTCATCCGGCTAACTTGAACTTAAACCCTGCTTTCGACCAGGCTCAAACTTTTGGATCTGTTGTCATGGTGATTTGGACAATCCAGGTTCGGGGAACCGGAAAGTCCGGCTTAAGTCAGACTTCACCGAAAGTTATCCGGCTAACTCAGTTATCCAGGTACGGGGAACGGGGCCCAGGAGTCATAGAGTAAAGGTCCCTTTGTCTTCAGAATAATGAAGCTCTCCCGTATTCAGGCAGTCGTTTTCATTAGTCTTAAGTATCGCAACCACATCAGCAGTGCATCATTGAAAGAGAGACTCTGAACAAACTGTGACCTTCAAGTAAACACCTGAGATGGGAATTAGACTTCTGGGGAGCAAGATAAAGATTTTTTTCTAAGTGTTTAATCCCCTCTCATCTTGCCTCAAGGATGATGAGGTCGGAAAATGAGGCTCATCCACTTCTTCAAAACCTAACTGCCGTTTTTGAAAATACAATGTGCCTTTATTTTATCGGCCATCAATTCTGCTCATATCGCGTTTCAACAGATTTTCCATCTAAATGTCCACGTAAAAAAAATAAACATTTTGCGCAGAATTTCTCTCTTTGCCATAGAGGTGTTTATGTGCCAGGCGGCCAATTTCCATATTCTGAGATAAGGTTACAGAAGAGAGTTATGGTTCAAACGATGAAGGCAGAGGTATAAAGGTTGAATTCAGACTGGAGGTATATAACGCTGGGTAATCAGCCCTAAATGTTTTGGCTTGATATATACCATCGCCTCTGGCAAAGCGGTAGCAGCAACACTGATTTATGTCTCACTATAGGTTCCATTCATCCTTTCTCACGGCGCAGTACAGTATACTGTATGGGACAACCGACCTGCGACGGCCGTTTACTCGATTTTACCCTCCATTTGGCCCCCTGGACTCCTGCAGTCATGGCTATAGCTTCAACACTGTGGCACACAGTCTGAACATTCACTATCCCCCTCCGAAAATGAGCCTCATCCATCTCCTCTGCCACGGCGCCGTGACCAGGGGGGGGGGGGGGGGATTCACAGCGTTACTATTGGACTTTCATTGGTTTTGAAAGAAACGGCTTTGGCTCACAATGACTGATCATGGGATGTGTTTTGGGCAAATGAAGCCATGCATCAAAATGCGGTGTGTCGTTTTTTTTCTGTTTAAAGCGATTCCGCGTGACCACAAGTCAAAATGTATATATACAAAGATGTAGACAGGTTTCTGGACTGTGTCAGAAATGGTTTTTTCACGTAAGACCAGACTTGCAAAGATAAACCCTGGCATGGTTCTCATAATATGTGACCGGTGCCACCAAGCCCCAGGCTCGCTTATCCATATGTTTTGGCATTGTCCAGACCAGCACTGGCCCCTTTCGGGAGTTCAATTTAAAAATCTTACTCCGATATTTTGCTGTGAATGTTGACCCATGTCCTCTCATTGGATTATTTGGCCCGACATCGGAGAACGTCGCTATATCTACTGGGCAATCTAATGCCATGGCCTTCGCCTCGCTCATTGCCAGACGCCTCATTCTACTCAATTGCAAGGCAGCCACTCCCCCCTCACATTTGCATTGGATGAGGGATGTTATGTCTCTTATACACAACACGAGGCCACACGGATACATTTTACCCATATGACTTAAGTCCCCCCCCTCCTTCCTCCTTCCCTCTGATCCCATGGCCCCCTTCCTCCCTTCACTTACCTTTCTGGTACTGCCTGACCATGCATGACTGAGGAGATGGCATTGTGATGGTTTTACCACCGCTGAGGGTTAATTTAACTTTAAATTGTATTATTATTATTTGGAAAACATGCTATTAAAATAGAATGTACTACTTATTTTATTTTATTATCATTATGATTTAATAATTATTTGTATGCGTGTATGCATGTGTATATATTTGTTGCTGTTACTATTGTTTCTTGTCGGGGCGGGTGGGTGGATGCTTTATTTTAAACAAACTAATAACACGTCAACTTTATAAGGGATAGCAAAGGGGGGGGGGGGGAAGCAAAAAATGGGAATAGTTCAATCATGGACAACTTGTTGCAGATTGTGAACACATTTTATAATGTTGACCCTCATGCCGCAACTTGTTGTAATTTGATGTTACTAATAAAAAGAGATTATTAAAAAAAAAAAAATGGTTTGCACATGCTAACAAACTACAGTATGTGGGGGCGGTCAGGTGGCGTAGCAGAGATTGTGCTCGTCACCAATGCAAGAGGCTGCGGTCTCGACTCCCGGAGAGTCAGCATTGCCTTGGCTCGGGCTGATCGCTATACTAACTCGTTTGGCTGAGTTAGGGGGAGGGGAGCCGTGGGTGGGTCCTGGGCGTTGTGGACAGCGACCCCTACAGTTCGGTCGGGGCGCCTGCTCAGCGAGTGTAGGATCTGGAGAGAGGTAGTGCGACCTTCCACACGTTACACTCTCCCGGTGAGAATCTGCGTGGCCAGGCTGGCTGCCGGCTGGCTGCACATATGTCGGAGGAAAGCATGTGACAGTCTCCGGCCTCTCGGACCATCAGTAGGGGAAAGTGTGCAACAACCAGGAAGGGGGATGGGAGAAAAATCGGAAAAAGATGGAGGGGGGAAAAGATAATAATAATAAAAAAAAAAAAAAAAAACTACAGTATGTGACGTGATGTGAGGATGTTTCAATTATAGTCGTATATAGCTGTACGATAACAATACAGTATAATCTAATGTTACTATTGTCCTACTGTGTAAAACACAGATACATCTGGACGTGATGTAAGTTCAGGTCATCCCAGCAGGGTACCATTGAGGGCTGGCAGCATGTGAGGTCACATTGGGCTTTAAATTATAGCAGTTCCAATCTGAATCATGTTCAAGATCACCTGTGAAAACGCCTCTTCGTTGCCGCATATTTTCTGCCTAAGCGAGGCACGCTATAGGAGCTCATTTGCATTTTCAAGAACCCAGGTGAGCACAGAGGAAGGAGAAAGGGAATCATTCCCTGACAGTATGTAAATGTGGCCTCCCAGGTCTCCGTCTGCCATATATCATGTGGTTACACAGAGTTTCTAATAGAAATCAGGAGTCTAGGCACGAAATCTTGCTTCAGTTACTTCTGCTTTTGATCAAATTTCCCTGAAAGATGCCCTTTCGAAAGGCAAAATAATCATTAGCGGAGAGCGTAGTGCTGTTCAGGTCGTGTGGACTGATTGACTCTGAAGTAACAACACTGTTTAATAAACATACTCTCGGGGGAGGGGGGGGGTGGAGAAGAGAGAAAGAGAGAGAGCAACACCTGCCTTCCAAAGGGAAGAAAGGTCATGTCCTCAAGCCGCTACTGGGAATTAACCCATAGGTCACAGGATCCACTGGAATAACGACCTGATGTTTACTCCTAGCTCTCTTCTCTGGGGTCACTGGTCGAAAGCGTTTCTTATCTCGGTTGTCGCTATAGGAGTCCACATAATCCATGGCAAATAAAAAGGGCCACATTTCTTCTTGGGGTCTTTTTTTTTATTTTTTTCATTTCAAATATAATTACTACTATTCCTATGTTACTACTCACTGGTGTGCTGTGAAAACCAGCATCGTACATTTCCCACCACTCAAGAGACAAGGCAGGCTGTGTTGTGTCATGTCTGAATTAAGGTGGTCAGTCTGGCTGATGGTGGATTCTGGGTAAATAGCGCAGGGTAAATCATATAGCGGGATGTCCAGCATGACCTTGCCTCAACACTCGTTTTTTATTACGCCACACAAAGCCACATTGATCCCCCCTCCCCCCCCGCCCCATGGTCATTAAACTTTCATATCTGAAAATATTGAGTCCATAATAATATAAAATATAAAACATAGAGCCAGTAGCTACTCTACACCAGAATGAACATGCCTCTTATTTAACAACGTATAATTTTTTACTTAACGTGAGGAATTATGTTATATCAACCTTGGCCTTATTGATAAGATAAGATAAGATATTCCTTTATTGATCCACTTGGGAAAATGTGGGCATCATAGCACCATGGGGGAGGGGTACAGGTTACTATGATAATAGTAGAAAGACAGAAATATAGGCAATAACATTATGGTAAAGCTAAAGATTACTATTGAATATTGTAAACAATATACTTAACTCTGAATATAAGAATATGAGAAGGTAAACAGTGTAAGCAAAGGTGCAGATGAGGGTCTGTATGCCCCATCAGTTATATTATACATTACAATAAATATGGTGTAAATGTAACGGTTGTGATATCGTCACCTTAAAACGTCGATGGCCCGAGGGAGTTTCGAACCCGCGGTCTGCCGCACCACGGGTCGACAGCAGAGACCGCTATACCAAGAGGTGAATTCACTCCTTGGCAACGTGTCTATGTGTCTTTTAAGGGAGAGAGTGAGTTTAACTCGTAGTACCGCTACTCGCCACAGTCACTTCACACCACTTGGAGTCCATCGTGACTGCGCCTCGCGGTACCATCTGTTACATAAATATTAGGGATGTTCGATATTGGCTTTTTTACCGATACCGATATACCGATATTGTCCAACTCTTAATTTCCGATACCGATATCAACCGATATCAACCGATACCGATATATGCAGGGTTTCCCCCCCCCCAAAAAAACTGAATAATTTCAGGTAATTAACATTACATATCTCTTGTTGTGGAATTAACACAACATTATGCATACTTTTGACAATAAATAAAATCTGAATTTGTTCTTACTTGCTTGCCTGAGTAAATAAAAGTTAAATAAATGTAATAATTTTTTTTTAATTATTTCTTTTTTTGAAAACCAATACCGATAATTTCCGATATCACATTTTAATGCCAATATCGGCCGATAATATCGGACATCCCTAATAAATATACTTCAGAACACCTGCTGTCCTCGCGGGTGATTGTCATTTTAGCCAATAGTTGCAGTGCTGACACCTAACAATAAGGCTAAACTCACACGGATGAGATCAGATGTCCGGTACGACCTCAGATGTTCCACCTTTACGGAGATCTGTCCTCTCTGAGCTTTTCAGTGGGCGGGTTGACGAGCGAGGAAGGAAGAGAGCTCTTTGGGCAGGAAGTGACACAACAATTTTCCATAGCTCACGTCTTTGTCTCCCGAAGGTCTTGTACTGACGCCGATCAACAGCTGCTCGTCGCCGTGGTTACTGGCCGAGCACAGGAAATTCCCCATCTCCGTAACTAAGAGAGAGACAGGTTTACAATGCCAGAACTGTCCATGGTATCCCATAGAGACATGCCAGATATCTTTAAAAAGAAAAAGAAAATGTATACAGTACTCTGTATTGATTGATTGATTGAAAAGTTTATTAACAGATTGCAGAATGGGTACAGTACAGTACAGCTCAATACATACAATTGTTAAGGGGATGCAGACCAGAGAAAGACTTTCGTCTTGTTTACATCAGGGTCCCCCATTTTCAATTCATCATAACATATATGACATACATGACATACAGATAGACAGTACTGCTACATCTATACATTTATGACATATCAGATTTGCAAATACAGTACTGTTTGTGATACAAAAGTGTCCAGAAAAAGAGTGTATATACATTTGGCGTAGAAACTGTACATTGGAGGAGGTTGGGTGGGTGGGGTGGGGTTGGGTGGGTTGGGTGAGGGCTGTACATTGGATGTGGGGGGAGGGGGGGGGGGTTGGGTAGGGGACACACACACATTTTACACTGTACATTGGAATACTGACAAAGCCTTACTTGGTCATTTACTGTACAACTAGGTTAGGACATTTGTAGGGGTCAGTTTCGAATTGCAGTCTCACGTAGGTGTTTTTTGAGAGTGTTTTTGAAAGTGGGTAGTGATTCACATTCCTTTACAGCTTTAGGTAGGGCGTTCCACATTGATGTGGCATAATTGCGAAACGTGTTTAGTCCCTTGTTTGAGCCGAATCTGGGTTTTACATGATTTGTGGAGCTCCCTCTGGTGTTGTGATCGTGGTATTCACTGACCTTTGGGAAGTATTTTGACATGTACATGGGTACCTTGGTCGCGTAGTGTATCTTGTAGACCAGGCCCATTGCAAGTTGCTGTACTCTGTCGTCTACTCTAAGCCATCCTAGGTTGTCAAAGTGGGCAGGGGTGAGGTGGGTTCTAGGAGTTAGGTCAAGCAGTAGTCTGACTAGCTTGTTTTGAGATGTTTGTAATTTGTTTTTTAGTGCCTTTGAGGTGCTTTGGTACCATGAGGTGCAAGCATAGTCGTAGTACCCTTGAATGAGTGCTCCTGCTAGAGTCTTCAGGGTGTTCTTGTTTACCAGAGAGGAGATCCGGTACAAGAATCGCGTTCGTTGGTTGACTTTTTTTATTACATTGGATGCCATTTTGTCACAGGAAAGTACAACATCTCCATCGCTTTGCTTTGCTTTTTACCGTCTCTCTCTCTCTCTCTCTCTCTCTCTCTCTCTCTCTCTCTCTCTCTCTCTCTCTCTCTCTCTCTCTCTCTCTCTCTCTCTCTCTCTCATAAAAAGGTCATATAAATGCAAATATTGACCATCTGCCATGTATGTAAACCCATTATTAACCAAAACCATTGACACCACAGTACCCGCCTGTTATTTTTAAAGGGGAGTTTTTCTTTCCTTTTTCACACTGTCATTGTTGACATTAGGGCCGTTCTTGAGGGGCTGCTGCGCTACGGGCCCCTGAGCCGTGACCCGGGCCCTACTGTAAAGTAATTTGGTCACACATTCCAGGAAGGGTGAGTCAAGTCCAGGGAGGAATCACAGGAATGAATGACATCAGCGAATGGACCCACCCAGCCCGAGCCTGGATGACATGATGCTGTTAGAATACACCCGGCGTAGAGTGCTGGTCTGCAGACGGGCCAGGTGGAGTGACGACGGCAGCTGCATTAACCCCGTTCACTACCACACTACCAAAATTGTTAACCCTTTCACTGACACAATACAGAATGGTCAACCGTCTGTAGTGTGGTAGTGAAAGGTTAACCTTCTGTAGTGTGGTAGTGAAAGTGTAGTGTGGTAGTGAAAGGTTAACCTTCTGTAGTGTGGTAGTGAAAGGGTAGTGTGGTAGTGAAAGGTTAACCATCTGTAGTGTGGTAGTGAAAGGTTAACCTTCTGTAGTGTGGTAGTGAAAGGGTTAACCGTCTGTAGTGTGGTAGTAAAAGGGTAGTGTGGTAATGAAAGGTTAACCTTCTGTAGTGTGGTAGTGAAAGGTTAACCTTCTGTAGTGTGGTAGTGAAAGGGTTAACCGTCTGTAGTGTGGTAGTAAAAGGGTAGTGTGGTAGTGAAAGGTTAACCTTATGTAGTGTGGTAGTGAAAGGTTAACCTTCTGTAGTGTGGTAGTGAAATGGTTAACCGTCTGTAGTGTGGTAGTAAAAGGGTAGTGTGGTAGTGAAAGGTTAACCTTCTGTAGTGTGGTAGTGAAAGGTTAACCTTCTGTAGTGTGGTAGTGAAAGGATAAGATAAGATAAGATAAGATAAGATAAGATAATAATGAGATGAGATAAGATATTCCTTTATTGGGCGTCATAGCAGCGGGAGGGGGGAGGGGAGGTACAGGCATGATAATAGTAGAAGACATAAATATAGGCAATAATAACTATAGTAAAGATCAAAATAAGCAGTGTAAATAATATAATTACCTCTGAATATAAGAATATGAGCAAGTAAACCATGTAATCAAAGGTGCAGATGTGGGTCAGTATGGCCTATCAGTTATATTATATGTTACAATAAATATGGGCAATAAACACTTAGAATCTGAAGTAAAGTATAGTACAGTATACACAGGTGCAGTATACATAAGGTACCCTAACTGGCATGATATACGTCATACTTTATACGTTGTAGTCTGTGCGGTTTAGGTGGTAATTACAATATATAGGTGAGAAATGTACCTAATATATAAACAGACGCACAAGGTTTTCCCACCAACCCACCCGTTTGTCGGGATGGTGTTCGCTCGCTCTTCTTTAATAGTGACAAATCTCAGGAAGCCTGCTGCTTCTGTTTAATTAACCAGACACATACACACACACACATGCACGCACACACACACACACACAAACTAGGCTGGATGCCGTGCACAGCCCCAAACCTCTGGAGAACTGAGAGTCACAGATGTTCATCCCCTCGTTCTCCTCCTCTGATTTCCTCCTCGCCCTGCCCTGTGCTATCATCTGGTTGCTTCATAGATTGCTGATAGACTGGCCTATTTCTTTTTTTTTTGGAGTAATGCCGATGGCCAACAACAGGCAACAAAATAGTCATTGGGCAGTGTTGCTGATCAGTGTTGCCCTATTTAACAGGCTTAAGCACAGCCTGACACTGTGCTCTCTGCTAGCACTGTGTCTTTTGCAATCCCTTGTTCCATGCTACATCCCCTAACCCTTTCTACTAAGCCTCTTCACCAATGCATGCTCCCTTCCCCCTACACTCTGCCTGCCTCTGTATCAGGCGTGTGTGTGTGTGTGTGTGTGTGTGTGTTGTGTGTGTGTGTGTGTGTGTGTGTGTGTGTGTGTGTGTGTGTGTGTGTGTGTGTGTGTGTGTGTGTGTGTGTGAGGGAGAAAGAGAGAGAGAGAGAGAGAGAGAGAGAGAGAGAGAGAGAGAGAGAGAGAGAGAGAGAGAGAGAGAGAGAGAGAGAGAGAGAGAGAGAGAGAGAGAGAGAGAGAGAGAGAGAGCGCACACAGTGCCTGCAGATATCCAGATTATGTGGTCACACTTGCTCCACTGCTGTGAAAGGCCTAGCAGGAACCTGCACCCCCATCAGTAGATCTCTCTGTAGAAACAGACCAGAGACAGTCTGACCTCACGGCTATTAAGCTGTTCTAACACATGGGTGAGTCATGGAGAATGTGTATCGAGAGGTGTGAAAACAACAGAGGACTAAGCGAATGCTATGTAATGCAACCACATAACATAGACCCTGGTCACACTAATGATAATAGCCATAGTGCAATCTCACACAAGGTAATTGAACATTCTATTGATGATGCAACAATTGCTTACTGGCCATTGAAAGCACAACTAGCGGGTGCTGCTTATACTCATATTATTTCCCCTTCACATATTGAATTAATAATCATGATAAATAATAAATAATCTTTATAAATAAGAACTGCATTTTTTTGGAAAGAAGTTCAATAATTTCACTTCATGGCGTCTGTGCAGCCATATTTAATCATGTGTGTGACCATGGAAACTATGATGAATGGAGCCATAAAGGTATAGTCTGTTTACTTTTCTTATAACTACATCACTGCATAACTCCTAAATGTCCAGACAAGCTTAGTTGTTGGTTATTCGTGATACTATGTATACATGCAATTCAAGGTTATTACTGCATTTTCTTCCAACTAATTTGGTCGCAGAGGTCCGTTTTCGTTGCAGTAATAAGGCACTTGGGGCAGAGCTGTTTTGCAGGCTGTGTGACATACAGGCGTGGAGGCGACTCTGCATAGCAGTGTGCAGTTATGGAGCTCTAGTATTCTAAAACAGAATTCCGAGGATCAGTCCAAATTACTTACCCCTGCAAGGGTTAATAAAGTCATTATGAATGTACACTGCAGAGGGGAGTAGATGACAGGGTCTGTCTGTCACAGCTTGTCTTATCCTGTTTCCAACTGTGAGGAAGCCACTGCATGCTGTCTGCACCAATCAGATTGTGTTTTTTTTTATCTCCATCTTGGTTTCTGACCTATTAATTTAGATGGACTTTCTCTTGCTTTTCCAAAATGGAAATCAATATCATCAGACGTCAAGGTCCACCGCAGTGCAATCAATCACGTTTTTCATTATTACCTGGCATACATTTGATTTATCCATTTTTGGAAAACAAACGTCAAGCTGCGGCGTGACACACATGTCATGTTTACAACGATTAGGATACTCCCAAAAAAAATTACAGTGTTCAACGCAGCATGGCAAAGATCATTAGCGGCAGTCGACACCATTAGTGGCTCGTTTGGAGTAAAGAGTGGAGGCACTAAATGGAGGGCCCCGGGGCTAGCCTGCAAATGAAGTGCTTTCGTCGACGAAAAGCGGGGATCCTCTCCCTCATTTGAGTCCTCATTATGGGTTCACTATGACGAGCAGCTGGAGGGCCGAGGGAGGGAGCTCACGGTGACTCATTGTCAGTACAGAGAGAGAGAGAGAGAGAGAGAGAGAGAGAGAGAGAGAGAGAGAGAGAGAGAGAGAGAGAGAGAGAGAGAGAGAGCACACAGTGCCTGCAGATATCCAGATTATGTGGTCACACTTTGTCACTTTGTCAGACACGTTGTCTGACCTGCTGCTGCTCTTCTGCAGGTGAAAGACAGCAGATGCCCTCTGGATGGCCTGTCATCCCTTATTGCCATCATCGCCCTCACTAGTCACACCGCACGGCACTAGTTACACTAAATAATGGGAATACATTCTGAGGATGTTGCTTTGCTAGCGGTACAGAGCGTGCACTGAATGGGGGTGGCAAAAAATAGCAACATGCAGTTGTGCTCATGAGAGCACACACGTCGCACGCACGCACGCACGCACGCACACACACACACACACACACACACACACACACACACACACACACACACACACACACACACACACACACACACACACACACACACACACACACACACACACACACACACACACACACACACACACACACACACACACACACATTTTTGGTAGGAACGCAAGGATCATCCAAAGTGGCTTACAATTGTGTACAACAAAGCCAGTGATACACTTTTGCCAACAATATAGGTTGTATTGTTTGTCTAACACAGTGCCAAACTCAAGTGCTTCACTTGGAGTGCAGTAAGACACTAAGAAGAATTTTTCTTAGATGACATGTTTTTCTGTTTTCTGTTCAATTAAGCTACATGACATACAGTTTAAATAAGTGTGTTTTTAGTCTGTGGCAGAAGATTGAGCATGTTTCTCAGCTGCCCTAGTCTCGCGTAGCCATACCTCTCTCTTCTCGACAATATGTTAGTACTAGGGATGCTCAATATTGCCTTTTTTACAGATACCGATATTGTCCAACTCTTAATTTCCGATACCGATATCAACCGATATCAACCGATACCGATATATGCAGGGTCCCCCCCCCCCCCCAAAAAACGGAATAATTTCAGGTAATTAACATTACTTATTACATGGCGTTTTCACATTCGCCGAAATGCTTGCTTGTGATTGGTCAATAGCGCGCATCAGAGGTCCGATATTACCCGATAACGGACCTCTCTGGAACAATAATGACCGCTGTGCGCAGCTGTTCGCAATCAAGCCCACTGCCGGCTGCCGGGGAAGCTGCCAGCGTTGACAGGGCGGAGCGACGAGCGGAGCCAGAACCAGTGTTGCGAGTCGATGTAAAATTAATTAGGTATATTGTTAGTAAGTTAGCCATGTAATAAGAGGGATAATGTATAGCTATACTCGATCATTGTCGCAAAATAATTGACCTTCACTGACGTTTAAAACACCTCGCCGAGGCGGCTCGGTATTTTAAACTCTGTGTCGGTCAATTATTTTGCCACAATGATCGAGTATAGCTATACATTATCCCTTACATATCTCTTGTTGTGGAATTAACACAACATTATGCATACTTTTGACAATAAATAAAATCAGAATTTGTTCTTACTTGCTTGCCTGGGTAAATAAAGGTTATAGAAATGTAAAATATATATATTTTTAAATAGAATAAAATTTAAAATTTAAACCGATACCGATATTTTCCGATATCACATTTTAATGCCAATATCGGTAGGCCGATAATATCGGACATCCCTAGTTAGTACTACTGTGCCCGCGCCGGAGAGGGGTCTGGCTGAACCTATTAGCATGCCGGTATAGGGTAAAAAAAACTCTCTGGCTTGTTCGTATTTCTTTAAACCAATCACAATCATCCTGGGCGGCGCTAAACCATATAGGATACAGCGACGGTACCCTTGCGAAATAGTATTGCAGATTGCGGAAGGCGAGGACAATTCCAACTGAAATGACATGCTTGTTATTATACCCATTGTCAATATCCTGTGACTTAGACTATACAGCTTATCGTAGTGGGATGTTCATTCCATCACTGCAGGGCCAAGTGAGATAATAGCCTGCTTCGGGTTGATGTACCCACGGGTGCCTGAAGTGCGAGTGGATCTCAGGCACACAGAGGAGGCAGAGCGTAGGGGTCTGGACAGTGGACAGTGTGTAATTAGAGACCAGAGACTGGAGGTAGGCCGGTGCTGTTCCCCTTGCTGCACAGAATACCAAGTCTAGAGCCTTGAAATGGTTTCATCCAGCAGTGGGGGAGTAAGGATTGGGGTTACATGGGCCGACTTTGGTAGGTTGGAGATCAGGCGGACCAGCCAGCAGAGCATTCCAGTAGTCAAGGCAAGACATAAGTTGCAGTACGTTCTCCATGGTGATTGAAAAATCAATCAATGGGGAGGATTTAGCCCTATAGGTGGAGTGGCTCCATTTTGCTCAGGTTCAGTTTGAGGTAGTTGGTCGTCATCCAGGTGGAAATGTCGCACAGGGACACAGAGATCAGAGACTCGGATATCTGAAGGAAAAGAAAGAAAGTGTTGAGTATCATCACCGTAGTACTGTAGCGTGGTATGAGAAGATGGTGGTTTGATGGTGTCACCCAGAGATTTGGTGTAGAGAGAAGAGCAGAGGGGACCAAGAACCCTGGGGCCATGGATCTGACATGGTGCCCCTCTATGACACTTGGTAGGAATGGTCGTCAAGGTAGTATGTCTGCCATATACCAGCACACAACCTGCAACTCGAACCAATACTGTAGTCACTACAATATGCTATTTATACAAATAAATTATTGGACCTGATGATGGTAGTACTTGCTCCAGTTTCCTTATTAGACCTCTGTGTCTATATAGGGAAGTGTAGTGGTTACGTTATTGCTGTTTGCGGCCGGTCCACCATCTTGAAAACGCAATGTAATTCCCCATTGACCATTTCTAAATCGTCTCGTTTAAAAAAAAAAAAGCATTAACATTTGCATGGTGTACCTTTCTGTGCGTATTCATCCACAATCTATAGCTCAACATGAAGATATTCGCTATTGATCGTAAAAAGAAATCGCCAAATTTTACTTCAACCAAAAATGCTCAACGAATAATGTTAGTGATAGAAGGGAACTCTTTTATTTTTATTTTTTTTTGTAATCTTTTTCCCCCTCCATTTTCCTCCGATTTTCTCCCATCCCAATGTTAGTCGTATGCCAATTCCCAATCCCCTTCCTGGTCGCTGCGCACTTACCCCCCACAGTCAGATCATCTGGGAGAGTGGAGGCTATCACGTGCTTCCTCCGACACACGTCCAGCCAATCAACCGCTTCTTTTCACCTGGCAGCGCGGATCCTCCCTGAGAGGGCGTAGCGTGTGGAAGGATCACACTATCCCACTCAGGTCCTATCCGCGCTTAGCAGGCGCCCCGACCGAACTGTAGGAGTCGCTGTTTACAACGACCCGGACCCACCCCGCCAGCTTTCCCACCCTCTAATACAGCCAATTGTATTAGTGTGAACGGCCAGCCAAGCTGGTGACAACCCCGGAGCTGTGAGCTGCATTCGAACAGGCGAATCCAGCTCACAGCTCCGGGGTTGGTGACGAACGCAATCACCGTTACGCCACCTAACTGCCTGAAGGGAACTCGTTTTGTTTAAAAATGGAAAGCTTTTCAATATTCATGAGGCAGAATTGTTACAATAGTCAATAATCCATTTTCCCAATGATAAATCCCTATACGGGTGGACCTCGCGGGCGGTCCAAAGCGACGTCAGACTACACCTCCCTATTAGCCCATTGCTAAAATAAATCAAATTGTGGCTACTTTGTTTTAAAATCCAAGATTAAGGAAACAATACAAATTGTCAGTGATCATGGTGTTTATTTGACATTTAACTCATTCAGCGCCAGCTATTAGACGTGGCCCGTCATAGCAAGGCCACGCTTTAAAAGATAGGAGTGCGTCACCTTGTTTGTAGAGCTATAACTATATTCTATATTATAGCTATGGATACAATACTATGGCCCATTTGACATCACCTATCTATCGTTCAATATGTGAAAAAGAATAAATGTTTCCATCCATACGTTCCGGTGTTATACCGTGGTGAATAGGGAGGTGTAGTCTGACGTCACTGGTTGTTCCACCCGTATAGGGATTTAGCATTGGGAAAATGGATTATCGGCTATTGTAACAATTCTGCCGCATGAACATTGGCAAGCTTTCCATTTTTGCACAAAATGAGTTCCCTTCTACCACTAATATTATTGTTTAAGCTTTTTTGGTTGAAATAAAGGTAGTTATAAGGTTTTTAATTTGTCGTAAAAAATAACTACAATTACCAGCCTGTTGTTCAGTAGCCAGTAGGCAGCCTGTTAGGCTGACGCCAAAAACAACGTCACAGCAAGCTGATATCAAGCTAGCTAGCTAGCTAACATTAAGATTACCTAGCTAAACGTACTAGACTTGTCTACTGTCGTGAACCATTTTAAATTGGGGCTTGTAGAGGAGTTTCGGGAACGAGTAAAATGTGCAGGTCCTCTTCTCAGACCTGTGGGGCAAGCACTGCACACGCAAGCACTGCACACGCATCATGCCGGCTAGCAAGCTAGCTAGCTACACGGCCCATTGATACCACGATAGCTAACGTTACAAGCTCAAAAACCTTATAACTACTACTACTGTCGTGTCCATAAGTTCCCTGGCAGAATACTTTGTTTGTGAGGACAAAGGTATACAAAGAGGAGAGAACCATTTTAAATCGGGGCATGTTAGGAGTTTCGGGAATGCCGGCTAGCAAGCTAGCTAGCTACTAACGTCATGTAAAAAACAATATAAACTATACACAATATGTACAATGAAACAATTTACATTAGTATTTACAGTGATTTAATATGCAGCGAAATAACGTTATACGATTTAAATTATAAATACAAATGTGGTTGTGGCTTTTACAAATAGTGGTTAGCTTTAGAGATAAATGGCTATGATCACCGGAGCACTAGTTGTTTGCAAGTGTAGCTGTACAATGAGCTGTAGACCAGCCTGTAACACTAGTGTTGGGTGAAACAGATAATAGCCACAGATTCAGGGTCAGTTATTTTCCCATTGTACGAATTGTTAAGCTTATGGAATGTAAGGGAAATCTGATCCTAGGTCTGTGTAGTCTACGCTGTGGTGACGTCAGTCAGCAGCGCCAAATAGCAGTGTAGTTTCCCAGCGAACGAAAACATAAACGTTGTTATTTTGCTACCTTTACGATTAATTGCGAATATTTTCATGTTGAGCTAATAGATTGTGGATAAATACGCACAGAAAGGTACACCATGCCAACGTTAATGCTTTATTTATCTAAAACGAGCCGATTTAGAAATGGTCAATGGGGAAATAGGAACAGAGGGTGGAACAGGAAAAAACGAAAATGACATAACCACTACACCTCCCTATATAAGTATGGTTTTAGAGCGGTCTGAGGTAATTCCCGAAATTCTGAGTTATAGCCTTATACGTCAATTCTACTATAAACGTTGCCGTTTCTTACCTGTACACGCTACTATTCCCAAATAAAATCTATGTCATAGGTATTATGTTTCATCATGAATGCATGAAAGGGGGGGGGGTCATTTCTGATTATTTGAGGCTGCACTGACTCAAACGGTATGAGTTGGAGTGGATGGTTTATGGTTTTATTTATCTAGGGAGCTTCTAAGTTTGCCTTCTCGAGGTAGCACGGTGGTGTAGTGGTTAACACTGTCGCCTCACAACAAGAAGGACTGGGTTCGATTCCCGCTTGGGGACCAGGTTGCCGCGTTGCCAGGTAGGTATCTCCTGGGCCTTTCTGTGTGGAGTTTGCATGTTCTCCCTATGCTCGCAAGGGTTTCCCCCCCAGAAAAATAGATAAATCCAATGGATAAACATGCAGAACAGATCGCTAATGCTGTCGCGTCTCTGACGAAGACAGACAGGAGCACTTGGATTGGTCCCCGGGGCGCGGCTCAAGCCGCAGTCCATGTCTGCTCCCGGCTGCCCTTGGGGGGAAGGACGACGGGATGGGTCAAGCACAGAGAGGCATTTCATTGGCGACCCAATGCATGTGTGTGTGTGTGTGTTCCTGTGTGTCGCCCATCTCGCATGTGTGTGTTAATTTGCATGACAAATAAAGACTTCTTCTTCTTCTTCTAGGAATGACTGGCAGTTCCACAAGCCCCCATATATGGCAACATGATTTGTTTGTGGACCTGGCAGTAAGCTGGCCTGAGTGACCTGGCAGGGTAGCTATAGGAGGTTGGCAGTAAGCTGGCCTGAGTGACCTGGCGCTGGCCCTGCCTGAGGGAGGAGATAGAGATAAGGATGGGTAGTGTAACTGAGGGGTTACAAAACCCTGACTGTATTAAAGATTGTGATAGATTAAACCACTGCTAGTTATGTACTTTAATTACTGGCCAGACAGTACATCAAATATAGATGGTGAACACCCACAAGAATACGGCATTGACAAGGAAATAGTATTGGAGGGTAATTTATTATTATTAGGCAACGTTAGGTTACAGAATGAGAATTAGGGTCGCGCTTGTATGGCGAAGAATATACGTAAAGTCAGTCAAGAGCATAAGTCACTAAGAATAGCAGGAATCCTACGATGGGTCTAAGTTGACGCCACCTGTTGTATAGTAGCAATTATATAGGGCAACACTGGTACCAACTGGAGACAATGGGTTCCCTCCGGGGTGTAAGGCCTGGAGGGTAGAGGAATGTTCGGGTACTCCGTCTGATTCAATGGGGAATAAAGAGACTCCAGGTACAGGAGTCGGTGCTTGTAAACTCCCTTGATCAGCAGCAAAGTAATAATTGTAATCCAGATGCTCGAACAGCATTGATGACAGCTAGCCAGCCTCCGTCCACGAGGCCAGCCCGAGTTGTAATCCTCACGAGGTTGAATCCCAAACGATAGTGGAAATCAACGATGCTCTTCTCCGGATACCACGTTCCAAATCAATACAATCCAACCAGTAATGGTTCTGCAATCGCCGACGCTGGTTCTCCTGTGCACTATACTTCACATTAAACTAGGTCGAACTTGACGTTACTTCACTAAACTCTGACACTTTTACTATTCTATTCGCACATGTTCTAAACGCACGGTTGCTCACTTGAATGTTACCGAACTTGTCACACTGCTGCTTTAGACGAACTGAATGAACTACTGCTGGGCACACCTGCGCCAGCATATATACTTAAGTGACAATCTAGTACCAAACCTCAGTTCTTGTCTGGTATCAATACACTGTCTCCGGGCATGTTCTGACATGCCTGAAACTCGCCCATTGCACCTGTCTGAGTGCGAGACTGCCTGGAGCCTAGGGCGCTATCCAATAAGGAGAGCGAAATATTACTATGGTTTGGATGCAGGTAAAGGGATATACCGTGTATATATAAATAATATCCAAAGTATATAAACAATAAAGGCAGATTCTCAACTTTAATCTGGCCCTTCACAACAGCCGCCTCCTAATTAGTCCGCACCTAATTAGTTAAGGGAGACAGATTAATAGTCCAGTCAACTGTTCAATGTCTGTTGTGGGGAGTAGGGCAATCTACAAAGTCAGTGGGTCATGGTCGTCATCAGGGGAGTCAGGGAGCCTCGGCAACTCTATCAGCCTCGCCACGGGTCGGGTGTAGGTTCGCCCCTGGACAATAACTTCTGCCGCTCTGACCTTTCCGTCTGCACCAGTGATCACTTTGCTTACGCGGCCGGCCGGCCACATAGCTCGGGGTAGTGACTGGTCTATGATCATAACGACTGTGTCCACTTTTAAGTTGTCCCTGTCCTTGACCCGCTTCTGACGGGCTGGAAGGGATGGTAGGGAGCTTAGGAGGAAGCGGGCCTGAGACTGGTTGATCTGTGCTTGGCTGTGTCTCCACATCCTCCGTCTGTTCCTCTTGTTCGGTCTGTACCCCGTCTGAGGAGGGGCCGGTTCCGGCCGCCCCATCAAGAAGTCGTTTGGGGTGCTGGGTTCGAGGTCAGCTACGTCGCTTGGAGCGCAGCTGAGGGGGGTGGAGTTCGGAACTCCCTCTTCTTGGGCCCACGGTTCTCTCACAGGCCTCTCGTCTAATGTCAATAGCCTCTCAACGGGCTGTACGAGAGAGTGGCCGGTGTCGCTCACCTTTGTGTGCAGGCAGCGTGTAGACGTGGGTTGACTGTCAAGTCCGTAGAGGGGACCCTGGAGCGTCCACCCCAGTCGGGTCTGAACCACGACTGGGCATCCTTTGGGTCCGATGTGGGCCGCCTCAATTGGGAGAATGAGGTCCGCGTGGTCGGAGCCTATGAGCAGGGTCGGTGTGGCGCCGTCGATAAGCGGTATAGGTAGTCTGCGTAGGTGCTCGTACTTCGCCATCAGCTGTGGGATGGGGTAGTTGTAGCTTGACAGACCTATGTCATGGCCTGTAAATGCTTTAGTGATGCTGTACCGCTTCTCGGGCTGCCCGACCGCTGCTATTTTGAATGAGACATTTTCACCCTTTATGGTCTTCAGGTCTCGCTGAATAGTACGGATTGTCATTGTTTCTTTGTTACCCCGCAGGCCCAACTGGGCTGCGGCGGAAGCGAGGAGGAGAGTCTTTTCAGACCCATCGTCTAGGACGGCGTAAGTGTCCAGGACCTTGTCCTCGTAGCTCAGGAGCACTCTGACCACTTTGATGAGCACTCGGGGGGTCCCGCTCTGCTTGGGGTCTATGTGGAGCACTCCTGTTGGTGGGTTGCCTTGTCGGGCTAGTCCTTTCTTGTGGGCCTCGCGCAGTGTATCGCAGCGAGCGTGGTCCTGTGTGTTAGTCCTACTCCACTGATCCATTTCGGCGGGGGTCAGTTTCTGGTAGGCTTCACACCGTGACATGGAGTGTCCGCTGCGGCAGTAAGTACACCAGGGGGGGGCCAATGGATCTTCTGTAGTGGTGCCGACTCGCGGTAGTCCGAGTAGCACCGTGACTCCCAGTGTCTGCTGTAGCAGTCAGGACACCAGGGGGGGGGGGTCCAGGACTGGTTTGTGGTGACACCGCCTCGGCCTGGTACATCACCGTGACGGGCTTACTTTGTTGTCCTGGCGGACGCTTGTTGCTGTCGTGCAGGACCTCCAGGTGGGCGCCGTCACACTTGCTGCATCTTTTCTTTAGGCGGCACTCAGCTGCCATATGGCTGCGCGCGCAGCGGAAGCAGCGGCGGTTCGCTTTGATCCACTGACTCACCTCGTCAGCGGTCAGCCTCTTGAAGGTGTCACATTGAGACAGCCAATGTTCATTTTCACAGTACTGACAGACAGCCTTCCACTTCTCCTTGACGTGGGTGTTGTGGCTCGTCTGCCGTGGCTCAACCTCGGCTTGGTGCATAACTGTCACGGCCCGGCGGTTGTCATTGAACCTCCGCGGTCCATCTCTAGGGCTAGAGTCACTCCACACGAATGTGTCCAGTCGTAGACTGCTGACCTCCCTGGCGAGGAAATCCGCTAGGTCTAGGAGGGATGGTTCTGGGCCGTTGGGGTCACGGTGGTCTCTCTGCCGCCGAAAACGCTCTTGACGGGCTGGAGGGAGCTTCTCCAGTATCCGCTCCACGTTAGAATTTGCATACAGTTCATGTCTCCCCTTCTCCTTTTGGGACCCCAGCATCCCCACGAGGGATTGTACCTTGATAGAGAGGTCATCCAGTGCTCTATTGTCTTTGGCTGGGGGGGGGAGGCGGTCGATCTCTCGTATTTCTTGGATCACGTAATCCCATATGCGTCCATAGCGCTGGTCGAGGGCCACCAGAGCCGCGGAGTATGGGGTGCTTGAGTTGGAATATGCCAGCGCTATGTTATGCGCTCTAGGCACCTTGAGATGCTTGAGGAGGATGGCATATTTGTACGACTCGTCGGGGACATCAGACATCATAGTCTCCAAACACATGCGTAATTCCGTGTACTGTGCTCTGTCCTTGCGCGTAAAGTCTGGGAACGTCGGTGTGCCAAGGTACGATGCCATGGATGGCTGGTACATTGGTGAGCGTAGGGGGAGAGGCCTCCTGGGCGAGTCTCCCCGTACGTGGGGTCGTGAGTTAGTGCTGGGTGGGTACCAGAGGCCGGGCCCCCAGGTGCTGCTCCTCGGTGCTAACTGTGTATTAAACTCAACCTTGGCTTGGGTCGGGGGTTCGTAACGCAGTGGCTCGGGGCTGGGGTCGGGGCTGTACTGGGCCTCCTGGTCCAAAGTAGGTTCGTGCTGGTGGGCTTGATATCCCTCCTCTTCCTCCGCTAGGTCTTGGAGTCTTCTAGTTAGTCTCTCGGCGACGTAGGCCGGTTCTTCCCGTTGGCTGGGTTCCGTATGGACCGGTCGGGGAGGGGGCTCGGCGACGTAGGCAGGTTCTTCCTGCTGGCTGGGTCCCGTGTAGTCTGGTCGGGGAGAGGGCTCGGCGATGTGAACAGGTTCTTCCTGCTGGCTGGGTCCCGTGTAGATGTGTCGGGGAGGGGAAGGTGCCCTCGACCCGTGTCGTGATGATCTCCGGGAGCTCCACGTGGAGGAGTGGGGGGTAGCCCTCTGGATCAATTGTTCTATCATCTGCGCCTGCAGGCGGTCCCGCTCCGCTTCGCGCTGTGCATTGACGCGGTCTCATTCCGCCTCGCGCTGTGCATTGGCGGCGTCGCGCTGTGCATCGCGTTGCGCGTTGGTACGGTCTCGCTGAATGGTTTCTTCAGCCTGGAGGCGCCTCTCTTCCAGTCTGATGGTCATCGCTGTGTCGGCCTGGAGGCGACTCTCTTCTAGTCGGATGCGTTCTCGCTCGTTCTGTTGTTGCGCCTGGAGGCGTTCTCGTTCCACTGCAGAGTGTTCGCGCTCACTAAGTGTCTGTGCTTGGAGACGGTCTCTTTCGGTTGAAGCTGTCAGCGTGGCGATTAAGGCTTGCGCCAGTCTCTGGTCAGCCTCGCTGGGGGATGACACCGATGGAGGTGATCGGGCGTTGACAGGGCTTGGTGGAGACCTGTTCTCCTGGCGCGCTTCGAGGTCTATCTCCTGGGCGCGGTTCTCTTCTCGTGGTTGCGCGCCGAGGGCTGTCTCGGGTACGCGCTCTTGGGTTGGTTGTGCACCGGGGTCTATCCCTGGAGCGCTTTCTTTATCCTGGAGCGCTCCGGGGTCTATCCCGGTGACGCTGTCTGGAGGTATAGTCACGTCATGTCCCGTTTGGTCCCCCCCGTGAGCTAAGTCAGTTTCGCTTGAACTCTCTGGGGTCTCTACTGGCAGGGCCGCCAAGTCGATAGGAGTGGGCATGCTTAAACTATCCGTTTTATTCGTATTTAACGTCCGTTTAGATAAGCTAGGGGGTAGAACGAAAGCGAATTCCTCCAGATATGGAGGTGGCTGACGTTTGCGCTGCGGGCGTTCTAGCTTAGGGGAGCCGCTTGGGGAGTGTTCACCGCTGGCCATGTTAATATTAATATTATATTAAATATTACACTGATACCCTCCGGCTCGAAGGACCAATTGTAACTGAGGGGTTACAAAACCCTGACTGTATTAAAGATTGTGATAGATTAAACCACTGCTAGTTATGTACTTTAATTACTGGCCAGACAGTACATCAAATATAGATGGTGAACACCCACAAGAATACGGCATTGACAAGGAAATAGTATTGGAGGGTAATTTATTATTATTAGGCAACGTTAGGTTACAGAATGAGAATTAGGGTCGCGCTTGTATGGCGAAGAATATACGTAAAGTCAGTCAAGAGCATAAGTCACTAAGAATAGCAGGAATCCTACGATGGGTCTAAGTTGATGCCACCTGTTGTATAGTAGCAATTATATAGGGCAACACTGGTACCAACTGGAGACAATGGGTTCCCTCCGGGGTGTAAGGCCTGGAGGGTAGAGGAATGTTCGGGTACTCCGTCTGATTCAATGGGGAATAAAGAGACTCCAGGTACAGGAGTCGGTGCTTGTAAACTCCCTTGATCAGCAGCAAAGTAATAATTGTAATCCAGATGCTCGAACAGCATTGATGACAGCTAGCCAGCCTCCGTCCACGAGGCCAGCCCGAGTTGTAATCCTCACGAGGTTGAATCCCAAACGATAGTGGAAATCAACGATGCTCTTCTCCGGATACCACGTTCCAAATCAATACAATCCAACCAGTAATGGTTCTGCAATCGCCGACGCTGGTTCTCCTGTGCACTATACTTCACATTAAACTAGGTCGAACTTGACGTTACTTCACTAAACTCTGACACTTTTACTATTCTATTCGCACATGTTCTAAACGCACGGTTTCTCACTTCAATGTTACCGAACTTGTCACACTGCTGCTTTAGACGAACTGAATGAACTACTGCTGGGCACACCTGCGCCAGCATATATACTTAAGTGACAATCTAGTACCAAACCTCAGTTCTTGTCTGGTATCAATACACTGTCTCCGGGCATGTTCTGACATGCCTGAAACTCGCCCATTGCACCTGTCTGAGTGCGATACTGCCTGGAGCCTAGGGCGCTATCCAATAAGGAGAGCGAAATATTACTATGGTTTGGACGCAGGTAAAGGGATATACCGTGTATATATAAATAATATCCAAAGTATATAAACAATAAAGGCAGATTCTCAACTTTAATCTGGCCCTTCACAACAGGTAGAAAACACTAACCTGACCCGCCAGATGGTTTCATTGGTTTGTCACACCTTTAATACCGTTTGTAACTTTCACAAGCCGTCTTTTCACTGTCGCCACACCTAAACCACGGCCATAGCTGCCAGTAGTAGTTCCTCAAACTATGCTGATTGGTCTGGAACAATGTGGTTCGGACACAAGTGCTTATAACTTGAAGCCTGTCTAGATGGATTAGGGAGATATGGGTAAATGTAAGCAGTAAGAAGAGAGGTTTCCAGTCCCCAAGCAACATGCAACACGCAGGACTTCAAACGCACAAGAATCATATAAAAACACATTTAACAAACATTAAAATATGGAAGGCAATAAAATTGGGCAATTGATATTCACGTACAATTCTTTATGACTATTTTCCTACATAAAAAAAACTCCTCTAGTAGTCAATAGTTTGCCTCAATAGTTCATGGGCCAACCAGGTTCCCGGGGAGAGCAGCCCAACCGGAGAGGGAGAGAGAGAGAGCGGGGGGAGGAAGTACTGTGTCTCTTGTTGCAGTCAGTGTCAATTAGTCAGGGAAAAGATTTCTGTTTGTTGATTGATTGATTGTGTAATAATGGTCAGCGTGACTCTGTAGGAGAAGCTTCTGGTATAAGGCCTCGGACAGAAGCTCCTCTCAGTCAGAGCTGCACAGGCTTGCTTGAAGTGCTAGAACCCCATAGCCAAGGGGCCTATAGCTTTTTGTTTATTATTTTGTTTGGTTTGGAGAGTTAAATTCCCTTATGTTGTTTTGGGGAGCCTTGTGTCTTTTTTTTGTAATTATTATTATTATTATTATTATATTTTTTTCCTCTTTTGTGTTAATCCATTTCATGTTTTTGTACACAGTTATGCTGCAGCCTGTGTACAGATTATGACAAACTGCCTCCGGCGACTCCTTTTTCCACCACCTGGCCTCGTCCTAACGTTCACCTTTCATACTGGCATGTCCATCTCTTCTATACCTTGGGGGGTATCCCAGAGTGTGTGCCAGCAAATCCCCACCGGCAGTCTTTCTCGCTGGGCAAGCAAGGCGTAGGCGGCCCACCCATCACCCAGCGTGGCTTTCAGCATGACGTTACCTCCACTCATCCTCTGTCAATCGTATAGCTTCCAGTGCAACGTTGACCCACACCGTCATGTCGGCGCATCATAGCGGGGAACAGCATCGTACCCTCTCTCTCGGCCTGGGTAGTCGCAGCCGGCTGCTGGAGTCTCTCTTACCGAGGCTCCCTCTACCCATGGCTAGCCCTCCACGGGCTGCTCCTTTGCCGGACGCCTGTCCCCGTACCCGGCATGAGTGTTTAATTCAAGGGTTGACCAATCGCATGCACCAATCAAGGGAGGGGGGGGGGGGGATTGCGCTGTTGCCAGTTGACGGCCATTGTCCGTGATCAGATTAGAGGGGAGAATTAGGGGGGGAGGGGCGGCAACACAGCAACCCAACACAGCCCATCGCTTCCCCTATTTCCTCCAGTCCTTCAGTTCAATATACATTTCTCTATCCCTCCAAATAGTCAGAGTTTGAAATGGGCACCACGTGCGCCACGACGTAAGTATGAGAAGACGCTGCAAGACACTACACTGCCACTACTTACACTACGTGACAGTACTCAAAGGGCTAATTATTGAATATAGCATACCTGTGGCCAAATTATATGATTGAGGGGTGGGGCTGAATCTCTGGCCTGCCCCTGGCCCTGCCTGCCCCTGGCCTGCCCCTAACACAGACTAGTACAATAAGGGGATGTCGTCAGCAATCACGTGACTCAATCACCCTACCCTACCCAGTCACCTGATCAACTACACGTCACGACAACAACAATCAAAACCCCTGGAGTAGTCTTTTCAGTTTATGGTGGGTGAGCACTTTTGGAATACACCTTCAGTACCAGTAAAATCGCTGAATGTCTACTGTCTTATTGAGTATGGTTAGCATTACAAGCGATACCGGAGTCTTAAGGCGAGCACAGAAAGACTCAGAAGAAGCTTCTATCCCCAGGCCATCAGGCTGCTCAACGAACAATAAACACTATGCAACAACCATCAAATGCACACAGCACACACACCCACACGCACACACTCACTTAAACAAACAACACACTGCAGCACCCACTCTACACACTTTAGATCACCTAAACACACTTTACACTTTATATTTATTGGTAAAGGATTTGCACTACAACTCGTACACCTTACTGTAAATTGTACCTAAATTGTACCTCATCCCATTTCTGCTCTGCACTATATAGTATTGTATATTAGTACATTGCATAGAATATTGTATATTGTATGGTAACTCAGTTACTTCTATTCTGCATCGAAACACTGTGACCTTTTGTACTTCTATTTTACATGCTATACTATTTTATTTCATACTATCTTGTCTAGCACAGTCTCTGGAGCGTAACAGTAAGAAGCATTTTGTATAAAAGTATTCTGTACTTCTGTATGACAACTATTAAAGAAACTTGAAACTTTCAGGAAGTGGATTTATACTTTTTACAATAAAAGGCACGAGATCAATGACATACTCTACAACAAAAACAATAATTTAAGTGGCCAGTTTAAACCCCCATGCTGTTAGATCCTAATATGAAAAACTGTGATTTTATATGTCTACCCTTTTTGCTATTATTTTACTTATTTTTACTTGTATTTCTACGCACCACTATCCGCTGGGTGCATACTGACCTTTATCAGGTTTTGTAACAGATTACAGAAATTCAGATATTTTTCTTTATTTAGTCACAGTATTGTCTTGTCACAGCTACAACACCCTGAAGAAGGCCATGTAGGCCGAAACATGTCGGTTTTTTTAATATTTTTCTAAATAATGTAAGCCAACAAATAAAGGCTTTTTAAAAATTTGTAGAGCTGCCTTGGATCTCAACCTTTCTTTTATAAACGAATCCTACCCCGGATTTAATCCAAAGAGCACCTACCTGAAACAAAACAAGAACGCTGAAGCCCTCTCCATATCCTCTGTTTTGTTCAAATTCAAGCCTATTGGAACTTGAGGTTAACTTCTGATATGATTTGATTAATATATCTGCATTATTTTATCCCACTTTAATGCTTTGCTCTTGCTGCTTGTTTTACACTGATTGTATGTCTTATTTCCTACTGATGTAAAACACTTTGAACTGGAATCCCCTGTATGAAAGGTGCTATACGTTATTATTATTACTTTCAAGTGTAAGTCGATTAACTAACTTACTTTTGTTTGTCTGTTCATCACAAATGTGTCATTTATCCTCAATTAACTGAATTCCTGTTGTTCACCTGACTGTTGCCCTAATAACAATTTGGAAATAAAAATTAAAGACATTCACACACGTTGTCTTTCATTTTAAAAACAGAACAACCTTTTTTGTAAAATTGCCTAAATGTGTTTCAAATAATGCAGATTTCTCTCTTAATTTCAGTTAGGCTCACCTGGCACGTTTTCCACATGATAGGATATTAAGCCAAGTGAATCTATTACAGAAGATAACTTAGTAAATATTGGGCCAGACATATTAAACAGTAGGTTACATTCATTCCCTTGTGTTCTTGCCCATTTCTCTTCATGACGTCACTGTCTATCTGTATGTCATATATGTTATGATGAATTGAAAATGGGGGACCCTGATGTAAACAAGACGAAAGTATTTCTCTGGTCTGCATCCCCTTAACAATTGTGTCTATTGAGCTGTACTGTATTGTACCCCATTCTACAATCTGTTAATAAAGTTTTCAATCAATCAATCAATCAACCAACCAATCAATCAATCAATCAATCAATCAATCAATCAATCAATCAATCAATCAATCAATCAATCAATCAATCAATCAATCAATCACTGAAATCCATTCCATAGAATCTAGATAGAACCATCTCTGATTCCATCCAGGAAGGGATGACAAATAGGGGGCGCTGTATTTCCACGACGGGCGCGAGGGCGGGACATGATGCACATGAGACGAGGACAGCGATTGGCTCACCACTCAGACCAGTACGCCCCCCTCTTTGTCGTCATAATATATAGTGCGTCGCGCGCATCACAGCTCACAAGGCAGCAGCGTTTCCACGGAGCGGTGGTGTCAGTGTGCGGAGCAGCGACTTTATCATCACAGGGAGGATCATCTGAATTCTTCTGGTGTTGCGGAGTATATAACCTTCTCTAAAGCCCATTATTACAGACACTACTGGAAAGGAAAGTCAATGAAGGAGACAAAATCGGGTCCGAAGCTTTCACCTAAATCCGGGATGGATCCTAACCAGAGCGTTAAGTGTAAAATAGTAGTCGTCGGGGACAGCCAATGTGGAAAAACTGCCTTACTTCATGTATTTGCTAAAGATTGCTTTCCAGAGGTAATTATTAAAATTGGTCTTTGAGAAGATTTTTTGGAATATGATTTTCAATTCGAGTGCTTTTATATCTTTTTATTCCGACATAATAATAATAATAATAATAATAATAATAATAATAATAATAATAATAATAATAATAATAATAATAATAATAATAATAATAATAATAATAATAGTAAATCGTGTGTATTGTTTGCTTTCCATTCTCTAACAATTTTTTTTTTTATAGAATTACTCTCCCACTGTGTTCGAGAACTACACGGCCAGTTTTGAAATCGATACACAGCGAATAGAACTAAGTCTTTGGGACACATCAGGTAAGATTGGTCCTCTTATTTTGTTATGCTTATGCTGACCCATTTCAAATGGAGATATTTATGTCATACTTTCAGACCCATTCTTACAAAATGGGCCATTTGTAAGAATGGGTCTGAAAGTATTTGACATAAATATCCCCATGAATGAATGAGAACTTTATTTAACAGATTGCAGAATGGGTACAATACACAGTACAGCTCAATACACACAATTGTTAAGGGGATGCAGAGACCAGAGAAAGACTTTCGTCTTGTTTACATCAGGGTACCCCATTTTCAATTCATCATAGTGTACTTTTTGTAAACTACAAAAACAAAAGTAGGCATAATGTTCTGCCTTTGCAAAACATAACCACAAAGAAAACAAGTTCCGCGAGTAGAGAGATATTGAGGGCGCCTGACGCGCCTGCATGGAATGTTGGGATGGAGCTTCCTTTTAGTAGATCAAGGATTTATGTCCTCGTGTTCCGCCCGGCCCTCTCACCTTCCACGCCTGCAAGCAGCAAGCTGTGCAGGAACAGACGGGTGTTTCATACTTAACTTTTTTAGGCCATCAGAGGGTTTGCACTTTAGAAAACGTGCTAGATCATTATTTTTCATTGCTGAAGGGGTTAAACACACACACACACACACACACACACACACGCACACGCACACGCACCCACAGAGTTGGATTTGGGGAAATAAATGCTGACACTCTACTTTCATTACTTGGTTTACTTGTCAGTGTTTGAAAATGTGGCCCAAGTATTTCTGGGGATCGCCCCAGGGCTGGAGGTAATTACCTCCTGTAGCCAGACTGGGAGATTGGGCTGTACCCCCCCCCCCCTGCTGTGTGCTGTGCGCCTCTAGTGGGGTGAATGAATGTGGTGGGAGTGGGTGGTTTGGGGAGGAGTGAGATCTTTAGGCTTCCTCTGTGACCTCCAGTTGATTGTGGCCTCGTGGGAGGTTTGTGGGTGATTAACACCAGAAATCAAGAAGAGCTGACCTCACGCCACCACACACATCTGGGCGCAGGCAGACGAGACCACTGTCTCTAATATGGTTAACTACTGTATACTTAACTGTGTACAACTATTGTTAAACGGATTCTTTTTTTTTCTCTTGTGAAATGGAGGACGCTATAATAATGGCCTTTTTTGATATTGTTTATGGTTGATTTTGAAGTCCGTTTCAAGTTTATGCTTTTGAAAACCACTGGCCTTGTTGGCGTGGCGATGGGGAGAACATGGTCCTGTACCTGTGGTCTGCCTCTGGCCTGTATCGTGCAGCCAGTTAGTGGGTTATGTAGAACAGAGAGAGTTGCAGGCTCGTTCCCTCCGGCTCCCCTCACTCTGTTCCAACCTGTGCACGTTGAATTTGGGTCATGTTTGTACATGAATCCTCTTCGTTGTCTGACACTCGTGTTTTTAACGTGATGGGCCCATTGTGAGATTTGGCGACAAGTACCGGTACATCTATTAAAAAAAAACATTTATAAATGAGATAAAAAAACTGAATGCAGCGCCTGGTTTAGCAGGGTGTTTAGTTTTTCTAATGCGTGGAGGTGTTTAATGAGTCTTTGCTCTCATTAAGATGCTCATTAGAGACTGGAGGTCATTAGTGATCTTGTTTTCTATAATATCTCTAGCAACCGGCTCTTGTTTTGACTCCTGTTAGCTAGTTCATACAGAACACCGACGTTGGGAAGTCATGCAGCCTTGGGGATTAGGGAGTGTATATAGCAGGAGGTGTTGCTTGTACAAGATACTGCTATTTTTTTTTATATATATATATATATATATATATATATATAAAAACATTCGCCTACCCCCCCCCCCCCCCCCCCCCCCCTCACAAGGTTTCTTGACTGCTAATATTTAGCAGATTTTTAAGTCGACTGGGCTGCCTTTCTCTCTGCCGTAGCGGAGAGAATTCCTTTCTCCGTGTGTCTACACTCTGCAGTGAAACTGAGCCTACGTCTTTGCACACCACTTACAATAGGCTGGACTTCTACTCTGCACAAAGACTCCATTGTTCAGAGTTCCGCGCTCTTGGGAACGCTGTTTTGTTGAACTTTGCATGTATTTGCGTTGTAGACTTCTTCTACCTGTTTCGCCCACAAAGTCTTCTGGATACTGACGGAAGTGGGATTTTGGTAAAAAAATTAAAACGAAGACGTTTGTTTACATCGCTTCACTTATAAAGTCTGAATTACGGTGGCTACTTTTCAGCACCTCGATTCAGCAAGTACCATCTGCGATAAGAGAGTAAATCACTAAGAACTTTCTTTCACTCCTAAAGTGAAACTGTAGTAATGATATTTGCAGGTCTTCTTCAAACTAGTGAGACTCTTTGTGTAGAGAGGCCATTCATCCCCTCGTGTTGAAAAATGACTCGTGTCAGTGGTGAGGGATGCAGTAAACCCCCCCCCCCCCCGGGATAAAGCCAGGTCACAGGAGAGCCCTCTCCTCAGCACGCTAAAACATGTTCTCCATCATCATGAGCAGATTAATGTCTGGTTGCATTTCACCGGTCGGAGGGGAGGAGAGGCCTTCAAACGCTCCCCGTCCTCCGCTTACAAATGGTCGGACGTAGCGGGCTGTAGCCTAAACGCTATCCCCCTCAAACACACCCGTAATAAATATGTCCACGGGTGTCCTTTGTCTAGACAGGTTTTTTTCTTTTTCATTCCCCTGAAGGTTATTTTTTACCCCTTTTTGATTTTTTTTTGGCCCCAGGCTAGCGTTGCTATTCCATCTCCCTGCTTGGCCGGCCAAGTGTTCACCTCCAAGGCCTGAAGGAGAACTCTCTCGTATGGTCTACTCTCTACCTCATTGTTATGTGTGTGTGTGTCTGTGACTCCTTACAAGTCCCAGGACCAGCCTGTAAGCTCTCATCTCCGTCTCGGCACAGTAGAAGTGGTGTTTACTCACAAAGGAGTGGCTGGCATGCACAGGGGAGACGCCCGTTTGTGTTTCAGCTCGAGGGATCAGGCCGAGACGCCTGCGGGCGGCAGGGGAACGGATCTAATGAGGTGTCCGTCAACGCCTGCCTCGTCCCCCCCCCCCCTGTGTGTCTCTTAAGGCTCCCAGCCTTGTCATTATTTTACCCCGTGTCCCTTGTTCTGCTCAGCAGCACAGACACACACACACTGAGGTATTTTCCCCTCGGTGATCTGGTTAGTAGCGGCTATCTTATCTAGATTCTGGTCTCTGTCGATACGGTTGCATCATGTGGTTCAATGGTTCGGAAGGGCGAAGGGCAGGCTGATCATGGTGTTGCACAACACCCGTGTGCACACGCATGCATGTATACACACACATGCATGTATACACACACATGCACACAAAATGTCAGGCACGTCGGGGTGGTCCGCATGGACCTGGTGGTCTGTTTTCACAAGAACAAACAATTTAATCGGAACAAACATTTTGGAAGGTCTATTTTCAGTCATGAATCAAACAACTGAACTGAGGTGAATTGGGTTGGAAATAATGTTTTTGTTCTTTTATTTTTTTTTGTGGGGGGGGTTGTTAACCCTTTCACTGCCACACGACAGCCGGTTAACCCTTTCACTGTGACAATGAATACAGAAGGTTAGCCCTTTACTATCACACAACCGACGGCGATGCTCTATTATTAGCATCATTAGCTCCGCGGATGCTTGTGTGTCGGTTGTGTGACAGTAAAGGGCTAACCATCTGTATTGTCACAGTGAAAGGGTTACATGTCAAACATTATGTCTGAGTGATGAACCAATTCTTTTTCATCTAAAAAAAGGAGCGTTTAGCTCCAGCTCCCCAAGTTCTGTGGACGTAAAATGAGGTTCAAAAACCGACTCAACATTTATTTCTTTTGTAAAAAATGTATGGAACTGATCAAGACTCATCGTGTCCACAGCCAGATAAAGCATGTTGACGTCGTTATCTGAACGGAAAGCCCAACTTTTCCTTTTTTAAGTATGTTCAGGAGGAGTCGACCGAGAGTCACCGCACAGATTATACCTTGTCATTATCTGCATTCCTTTTTGATCTGGGGGGGACTCAAACTCCTTGCACGTACGCCGTTTCCTGGAAGTAGTTATTTTGTGTTGTGATCATCAAATACCACAAGTGTCAGCGCCACATCAAGAGCACAGGAACCCCCCACCCATTCCTCAGTCTCCCTGACAGCTGTGATTAAATACCCCCCGACTCTCTCTCTCTCTCTCTCTCCCTCTCCCACAGCATCTCCAGGGGTTTGTTTGTGTTCTGTCAGCTGTCAGGCGGGGGTGGGGTGGGGTGGGGGTAGGGTGATGGGGGGGTTTGGAGAACTCTTCGTTACCTCTTCTGTTTAAGGGTTCTTCGAGGATCTCCTAGAGAGGAACTTGTAATCTGGAGAAAACAAAATTCCAGGAATTCCTGGCATTGGCACACAGCATTCCACATGGCGAAGCTCAGATATTCCATTGTCCATCACCATTGGAGACTGTGGATGTATTGTTGGGGTAGATTTATGGTGTAAAGTTTCAATGGGCATTTTGGCGAGTTTGCCATATGGTGCTTCACCGTGCTTGTTATATGAGTTTTTTTTCTTCTATTATCTCCACCACAGAGATAATACCAGGCGTCTGTCTGTGAGTGTGTGTTTGTTTATGTATTTGTATGTGTCCGGCAGCATACCCCAACAATTAAAATGCCAATGTGGCCAAGGTTGACAGGCCAGGGACCTGAATTCTGGAATATTTTGCATGCTTCTTCACATGCTTCCTATCACCCTTCCCATGCTAATGCTAATAACTACAATTGGAGAGCGGTCAGTGTGTCTTGTCGGCCAGTTTGTTTGTTAGCGTTAGCATGCTAATGCTAATAACTACAAGGAGAGTGGTCAGACGTCAGTGTTTCTGTCTGTGTGTCCAACCTGCCTGGTGGAGATTTGCGCTCTACTGAGCACATCTTTTTCGTTATTAAATGCGCTTGTCATGAAAGAGCCTTTCTGTTTATTTCACATTTTCTTCCATCCTTCAAGTCAAGTAAAGTTTTTTATTTGTCACGGCATACAAGTATACAATGAAATGCGGGGGGTCTTGCCCGCAACGATTGTGCATAATACAATAGTAATATATAATAATTAAGAATCCAATAGAACGACATTGTGCAATAATACAAGTAATCAAAGTAGGGCATATCGGTATTATAATATTATCCTTATCTTAACCGCAGAAATAAGAACTCTTGCAAAGAAGAACAATAAGTCAGTTTTTAAGATTTTACATGGACAATGTTTTCAAAACCTTTTTCGTGGGCGTGTTGCTTACATTCCTAGTTAAATACATTATGGATTGGTGTATCACATTCACACAAAGTGATTAGGATTTACGTTACAACAACTGCAAACAGATGGGACTGTCCAAAGATTTAGAGAACAGTCGGACCCAATATGGTTCTCCGTTGCAAGGTTTCAAATGCAAACGGGGAAAAGTTGTCTCGTGAGACATTCACAAGGGTTTCCGATTCCAAATGTAGACTCGGCAGATAAGACTGAACCTAGGCTGCTCTCTTCCAACATACCACCACCTTGCAAATACTGTATTACAGTCAGGCTCTTGGTGTGAAATATTTGACACGCTGCAATAGGCAGAAAAGGGCACTGACTAATTCATATCTTGGGAATGAGCTGTGAATGGAGTAATGAGAAGGTCTAATGCTCTATTTTCAAAATGTCTCCTCTCCTAAACTGTCCAGGGTTGTTAGTACAGCTAGCAAGGTAATGGGCCTACAGCAGAAGATGCTGGCTGACCTGTATACTAATTGGGCTGTATACAGAAAGGATCTGGTGATAATAACACACAACCCTGACCACCTCTGCTACCCCAAGGTTGAGATGATGATCCACCCTGGCCAGCAAAGGAGAACGCCTATGGCTAAGAAAAACCTTTTTTTATTAAAGGTAATTTATCCCTATAGCACAACCAGCCTTATCTGCAAGACTAGTAGGTGCATACTGAAACCGGGAAACACATTTGTGTGTGTATATGCAGGCTATATAATGCATTATTAGCAGGCGTTTTAGGTCTAACTGGGTGAGGCAATGGCAGTTGGTTGTATTATAGATAATTCTCACTTGTGTGTGTGTGTGTGTGTGTCTGGGGGGGGGCTGAATAGAGGCCAGTGCCTGCAGCAGGGACCGAAGCCACGGGCAGAGCAGCTGACATGGTTACATGAGATTTAATTAATTCATGGATTTCCCAAGTGCTACCTCACACCCACAGTGCCCACAGTGCATTAGAGAGCACATTAATATCATGTCGGAGCAGAGATATCCTTTCCCAAAGTCACTGGAACTAAAGAATCTTATCAGTTTACGATATATGGTATTAATGTGGTGTATATGGCCTTTTTTATATTATATATTTGAATTATGACTTCTTTAGTCTTACCCGTCACTTATGTCTTGTCCCCCCTCTTTCTGTTCCTCAGGGTCACCCTACTATGACAACGTGCGACCTCTCTCCTACCCAGACTCTGACGCCGTCCTCATCTGCTTCGACATCAGCAGACCAGAGACCCTGGACAGCGTGTTGAAGAAGGTGGGTGACACGCTAGCAAGCCACTCTGGAAGGAACCATTCTACCCCCCCCCCCCCCCCCTATGAATTACAACAGTGGTCCAGCCCTAATGGTCTTTGCTTCACACAATTCTGTGACCCTCTCCAGAAAAACCCATCTTTGGTCGGTCTGCTGGTTGGTGGGGCTGCTTGGTGGTGATGGTGGGGCTGGTTGATGGTGGGGTTGATGGTGGGGCTGGTTGGTGGTGGGGCTGGTTGGTGGGGCTGGTTGGTGGTGGGGCTGGTTGGTGGGGCTGGTTGGTGGTGGGGTTGATGGTGGGGCTGGTTGGTGGGGTTGATGGTGGGTAGAGCTGCCGCGGTATTGATTATTTCCTTACCGCACAAATTTGCAAAATATTTCCTACCGCCGCGGTTATTACCGCATGCACACAAAAAAATTAAAAAAAAAGTTTGAATGCATTTTTTTTTTAGTAGTAGTCTACTCTTTATAGCATATAGCCTCTAGTCTAAATGTCTATTTTTAGAGGATGACTTTGCAGCATGAATATTGTTTGGGATTCGGCAAGCACGCATTAGTTATTGAAAGTGAAACACGGATTCGAAGTTTACCCTCTGGTCGTGCGCCGTTCACTCGGTGTCGCGGGCAGGGGTGGTTACCCCTAACCCCCCCGACCCTTTCTTCTTATTATTACTATAAAGTTACTACTTTATAATAAAGGCATTCGTTTTGTGGCATTAACATTATATAGTTATACGTTCAATAACATCAGCGTATTTACCGGACAATAGCAAGGCAAGCAATACTCTATTCATATCTCAGTTCCTTTCTTTGCTCAGAGCGTGCCGAGTTGTCCCATTCTGCGGTCTGTTAATAAAGTTTTCAATCAGACAAGTGTATAGAACGAAGGGCTTTTATTATAACATTCGTTGCAGACAGTAAAATCATTATGTCTCGTTTAGTACTCCTTAGGAGCGATCGTAGTCCACTCCGGCGGAGAGTTAAAGCTAACGTTATTAGCCGTGTTGTGATGATCTGACATTCAGGAAGTAAAAACCTAATACTCGCTTGCCGATTGGTGGTAACACACTGCATGACGCTACAACGTGTGACGCGACTCTCTTCTGACCAATCAGTGGTCTGCAATGTTTCACGTGACTTTTCTGGTACCCAATAGGGTCGCTTGGAACCTCGAGAGAGGAGTAGGGTATATCTGCAGAGCCGCAAGCCCAACGAGAGGAGGATAATTTATTATTATTATTATAAAAAACAGCGGTGACGCGGTATTCAGCCTACTCTGCGGTGGCCGTGATGTAACAGCGATACCGCGGTAATGCGGTAATCGCGGCAGCTCTAATGGTGGGGTTGATGGTGGGGCTGGTTGGTGGTGGTGGGGCTGGTTGGTGATGGTGGGGCTGGTTGGTGGTGGTGGGGCTGGTTGGTGGTGGTGGGGCTGGTTGGTGATGGTGGGGCTGGTTGGTGATGGTGGGGCTGCTTGGTGATGGTGGGGCTGGTTGGTGGTGGTGGGGCTGGTTGGTGATGGTGGGGCTGGTTGGTGATGGTGGGGCTGCTTGGTGATGGTGGGGCTGGTTGGTGGTGGTGGGGCTGGTTGGTGATGGTGGGGCTGCTTGGTGATGGTGGGGCTGCTTGGTGATGGTGGGGCTGGTTGGTGATGGTGGGGCTGCTTGGTGATGGTGGGGCTGGTTGGTGGTGGTGGGGCTGGTTGGTGATGGTGGGGCTGCTTGGTGATGGTGGGGCTGGTTGGTGATGGTGGGGCTGGTTGGTGGTGGTGGGGCTGGTTGGTGATGGTGGGGCTGGTTGGTGATGGTGGGGCTGCTTGGTGATGGTGGGGCTGCTTGGTGATGGTGGGGCTGCTTGGTGATGGTGGGGCTGCTTGGTGATGGTGGGGCTGCTTGGTGATGGTGGGGCTGGTTGGTGATGGTGGGGCTGCTTGGTGATGGTTGGGCTCCTGTGTCCTCTGACTCATGTGAGGTTGAGAGGTAGTCGGCGTTTGTATCTAGGCCACCCTTTGACCTGTGATGTCACTAAGACTGGGTAGGGGGCACTAGGGGGCCAGCTGAGAGGTGTGGTGCAGAACAGCAGTAGCGATGGAGGGCTGATACGCTGGAGGGAACATAAGCACCACTCTGTTTCTCTCTTTCTCTCTCTCTCTCCGTCTTTCTCACCCACTGTATCACCCCAGGCTCTGACACACACACACACACATAATAATGACGGGCAGATAGACTGGGAATTGTCCAAAGGGGGAAGTCGAAGATCATCTGGTTCTTGAAAGAGTGAGGGAGGCCAGTTGTTCGTGCCAAATAATCTGTAGTTGGTTAGAGGAACCGTTGTGTGTCCCAAGGATGACTGCATTGTTTGGGAGCAGTATCAACGTGGCTTGGATAAGCTTTCATTTCTGACCTTGCATTCAGTCATGTTTAGCTTCCAATATATACTGTATATATTTTTATTCTTTACCCCTTTTTGTCCCCCTCTTCCAGTGGAGGGGGGAGATCCAGGAATTCTGCCCCAACACCAAGATCCTGTTGGTGGGATGCAAGTCTGACCTCCGAACAGACCTCACCACACTGGTGGAACTGTCCAATCACAGGCAGACGCCAGTGTCTTATGATCAGGTGAGAGCGCCGTCATAATTACGATCTGATCTATTTGATCCAGCCGTTATGGTTTAAAATAATTTTAAAAAAAAGGCGGTGGAATTGACCACGTGGGTTTCTCTCTCTCCCCCCCCCAGGGCTCCAACATGGCCAAGCAGCTGAACGCTCCCTACATCGAGTGTTCCTCCCTGCAGTCCGAGAACAGCGTCCGGGACATCTTCCACGTGGCCACGTTGGCCTGCGTCAACAAGAACAATAAGAACGTCAAGCGCAGCAAGTCCTCCAGGGCCGCCAAGAGGATCTCCCACATGCCCACCAGGCCCGAGCTGGCCGCGGTGACGTCGGACCTGCGCAAGGACAAGGCCAAGAGCTGTACCATCATGTGATCGGCCGTGTGTCAAAGGGAGTCTGACGCCGTTGTTGAGAGGCGGGAGGCATGGGGAATGGTCGCAGTGCGTACAGCCTACCCCCCCCCCCCCACACCCCCCTGTGTATGCCAAGCAGCGAGACGAGGAAGGGCCGCTCTGCACTTTAATCATCCGTCCCCCCACCCCAGGTTTGGATGTGCTCCAGCAGTTAAAAGCCCAGCTTGCCCTACACAGTGCCATAGGACAAAACGCACAACTAACTGGAGAAACTCTGAAGGAAACTAACTGGAGACTACTACACCCCCCACCCCCCCCCCCCCCCCAAACAAGCCTCTAAAAATATGGATTTTCTGTACTATTAGGCCAGACTGGTCCCTATGTACACTATGACAAGGTGAGAAGTGGCAGATCGGCTGTCTCTCGTCGGCTCCCTTTGATATCCTGCTCCTGTTTCCCTGGAAATTACATCACATATCCCTTTTTTTTTTTTTTTTTTTTTTTGGTTCTAGGTCAAAGACCTGGACAGGAAGTGAGCTAAAAAAAATTGGGTGTCATGTTTTTACTTTTGTCCTCAAGAAAAACAAATGTGAAAAAGGGAGGATTACCAGTGAGAACATTGTTGTAGAAAAGTGCAGAGTGGCTGCTGCTGCTGGCTGCTGTGTCGTCCCTGACAGGCTGAGGTCTGGAGAAGAAGACTGATGGATCTCTGGCACTTATTAAGGATCCAGGGAATTGGAAGTGAGGAGAAAACACTGTGGTTCAGATTTGCCCATAAATGGGTTCCCCCTTCTCTCTTGTTCTTTTGTTACTGCCTTGAAGAGTTTGCCAAATGAACATGGGTTTGTATGTGTGTGTGTGTTTGATGCTGTTGCACAGTAGCTCTGATCTCAGAGGTGTCTTTCTTTTAACGTGTCCTCCTTTTTGCATATCACACGGTTCCGAACCTCTGCATAGTCCCATCCTTGTCACTGATGTTTGAGTTGTTTCTCTTTCTACCCCTTTTTTCGGGGACGTTTTTTCATTTTACAACCAAAGAAAAGCTTGTAGGAGCTTGTCGATTTCTGGAAACGGTGTAGTGGTCTATGCCAACGCTTGCAGTCTTGCGGGTCGCGATGGGAAGTCCTAGTGTTATCTGAGCGCTGCTGTCGGGGGGTGAAAACCTCATATCTCCATTTAAGAAACGCCACCCTGTTTTTGGGATCTAGGGTCAAGAGGACCACGAAAACGTTCTTCATGTGAAAACAAAATGTAAAAAAATCACCAAGGTTTTCCACCAAATGGTAGTAATAATAACCCATCCCTATCCTTCACTGTTTGGTTAAATGGGCACTTCATCAAAAAACAATGCAGATTTATTTTACACATCTCGCACACATCCAACAACTCTAAAACCGTTTTGCACATATTAATTTACTACATGGCACTGTTGCAGGGGGCGTTTTGAAAATGAAAACCCCCTTTTGAGCGTTGCCACTAGGAATAGGAAAATGCCTGCCAAAACGGCGTTGCCTTTTAAACTTGGACATGCAAACGAAATAATTCGAAAATGAAACGTTGTAAGTGTAACCAGGGCCTTAGATCGATAAGTTATTGAGAGTAACTGAGTTTGAATATGGCCACCAGTGATGTCATCGCCGGGACATTGAACGCTTGTGTTATGTTAATTACAGCTCAATGACATGATAAGGTATTGCTATTTTTTTCATTTCATGGAGCTGTAATTAACACAACAAAATAATCCAATGTCCCCCGATGACATCACTGGTGGTCATATATGCAAACTAATTTACTCACAATAACTGTCACAAAAGGATTGCGTGTGTGAGATTATGTGCAAAATAAATCTGCATTGTTTTTTGGCGAAGTGCTCCTTTTTAATGTTCAGGCGTGTTGCCTGGTGCCAGTGGCGCATGCAGCACGGTGCTAAAAGCAGGCGCACTGCTTCAGCACTGGCTGGGTCACGAGGCTGTCGCGCGGATAAGTCGTTGTGCAGATCACCTCCCAATTCACTGTCGGCTATGCAATGCACATAATTTTTGGCCACGGTCTGGAATTACTTTCCCACCTGTTCTGTTGAAGGTGCTGGTTATCACTGCATGTGAAGGGGGGGGGGGGGGGGGGCTGCGCGTGTGTCTTTGTCTTTATTCTGCACAGCTCGGTCTCCTGGTGCCACGTTATGCACATTAAAGTGGAGATGAAGCAGTGCGATAAATACATATTCATAGCATCACATTAGTATTTAGATAAGCCACAGAAGAAATCACGTTATAAAAATAAGCAGTTTCTAAGAAAAAACGATTTGTTGTGTGCATTTCTGAAGCATTTAGCATTATGGGCGCGGCCATTTTGTTGCTGACGTCATGCCACTGGTTGGGTTTATACACTGCTGGTTAGCTGCCTATAGTGAATGGGTCAGTCAGTAAATAAAATGTTGCCTACAAAACAACGGGACCGCGGTGGTTCTGTTTGTATTGCTCCTGGCTGTTCAAACTAATTTTACCATGTGAGAGAGAGGAAAGTTGGTTAATTTCCACAAACTACCAGTGAAAAAAACAGTGTTGTTGGCATGTTGGCTCAGTTTGGCTGCACTCAGGCGGCGCGACCAGCCTGTTGGACAGGGAATGAGGATCTGCAGAGAACACTTCATTGCCTCGGATTATGTTGTTGGGGGTGGAAGGTTTGTCCAGAAGACCACTAATCAGCTAAAGCCTGATGCGGTTCCCTCGGTCTTCGACAGACAGACCGGCGTTAGCTCTCGGGACTCGGGAGCGATCGCTAGCTAGTTAGCACCAGCCGGGGCCGGCGTTAGCAACCGGGAGCGTCGCGGAGCATTCAGCCTGCTGGCTACCTAGATCCACTTCAACCAGCGTCGCGGAGCATTCAGCCTGCTGGCTACACAGCTTGTCGGTGTGCTAATAGCCTCGGCAAGCTAACGGTAGCTGGCTACACAGCTTGTCGGTGTGCTGGAGCCTCGGCAAGCTAACGGTAGCTGGCTACACAGCTTGTCGGTGTGCTGGAGCCTCGGCAAGCTAACGGTAGCTGGCTACACAGCTTGTCGGTGTGCTGGAGCCTCTGCAAGCTAACGGTAGTTGGCTACACAGCTTGTCGGTGTGCTGGAGCCTCTGCAAGCTAACGGTAGCTGGCTACACAGCTTGTCGGTGTGCTGGAGCCTCGGCAAGCTAACGGTAGCTGGCTACACAGCTTGTCGGTGTGCTGGAGCCTCTGCAAGCTAACGGTAGCTGGCTACACAGCTTGTCGGTGTGCTGGAGCCTCTGCAAGCTAACGGTAGCTGGCTCCAGGCTATTAGCACATCAACAAGCTGCTGGAGCTCCCGACGCTCGGCTGGTTGAAGTGGATCTAGGTAGCCAGCAGGCTGAATGCTCCGCGACGCTCCCGGTTGCTAACGCCGGCCCCGGCTGGTGCTAACTAGCTAGCGATCGCTCCCGAGTCCCGAGAGCTAACGCCGGTCTGTCTGTCGAAGACCGAGGGAACCGCATCAGGCTTCAGCTGATTAGTGGTCTTCTGGACAAACCTTCCACCCCCAACAACATAATCCGAGGCAATGAAGTGTTCGCTGCAGATCCTCATTCCCTGTCCAACAGGCTGGTCGCGCCGCCTGAGTGCAGCCAAACTGAGCCAACATGCCAACAACACTGTTTTTTTCACTGGTAGTTTGTGGAAATTAACCAACTTTCCTCTCTCTCACATGGTAAAATTAGTTTGAACAGCCAGGAGCAATACAAACAGAACCACCGCGGTCCCGTTGTTTTGTAGGCAACATTTTATTTACTGACTGACCCATTCACTATAGGCAGCTAACCAGCAGTGTATAAACCCAACCAGTGGCATGACGTCAGCCATGACGTCAGCAACAAAATGGCGGCGCCCATGTTGAAAACAGGGATATTATATTTGATTTTTCAGACAAATAAGATAGATTTCACATTTGATTATAGAACCCTGTCTTACACAAGGTACACAACAAACAAACTAGGATCACATTGCTCACTGCTTCATCTCCACTTTAACTCCCTATCGTCTCCGATACAAAACTCAAAAATTGTTACATCTCCGATACGAGACTGTTCAGTCGATATTAAAATGAAGAAAATCCTAAAGAATCAAGATTGCAATCCGAGATGTCATTAAGTGACGCTATTCCCCTAGAGCTGCTCTGATGGCCAGGCGTGGTTGACTTTCTATCGATTCATAGACTTGAGCTTTTTTAATGCCCAAATGAGCTTTATTTCACCGTAGTGATGAAGTGAAAAATAAAATAAAAAGGGCGTCTCCTAAATGGATCCCCAGAAGCTTGATGACATCAGTTATTCTTGATACTTTCCTAGCTTTGGGAGAAACTCTTGTATATGCATAGAGATCTTGACTATACTGTCCCTCACCTGTGTAATATAATGTGAATTATGATCAGGGGTGAGTTAGCACACGTGGGGGGGGGGGGGAGGGACAGTAATTGATTGGTAACTTGATTTAGCACGCCTTCCAGCTCTGTAGCTAGCCCTTCAAACCTGCTCCAGAACGGGCCCTAGCCCTGGTCCACCCGTCACGCCCCCTACATCTCTTGTATCAAATAGTTGCAGTTTTAATACTCTTGTTACTTTAATCAGTGTCTTGCTTTCTGAATAACCCTCCCAAGACAGTATTATCAGCTACTGGGTGTGTGTGCGGAAAATATTGAATAAACATTGACATGGTGTTAGCTGTATTTTTTTTTTTTTATGTTTGGTCCATTTGTATGTTTGTATGATTGTTGATGTTTCCACAGTATTTATTGAAGTTCTATTTTTTTCTTCTTGAAAATAAAGTTTGATGTACAGTGACGTGACTTGGTCTTCTTGATATTCAGACATGGTGAATAATTGTGTGACAAAAAACCATAATTGGTATTTGATTATTTAAACTTCTCTCAAACCTAAAAGGCTCGACTCAACCTCCTTTTCCTTTTCTTCTGCTTGTGCTTGAGGAGAACGAACCTCATTTTCTAATGAGGGCAAGTTGGAATGTTGTGTAGACTATAGGTTGAGTAATGTTATCATTCACACATTGACTGTCCGCTTCCATTCATTATGCTAAGCTAGGCTAACGTGCAGCCACATAGCTTTCTACTGAACGCACAAGAGCGGAAACTAGTATCTATCTTCTTGTCTCTCTCTGGAGAAGACAATAAGCTAATTTCCTAAAATGTTGGAGTGTTCCTTAACTGCCAATATATGGCTACATGAGACATGGCTCTCCATCTGAAGGGTTAAGACCTTTCTGCTCTCATTTCTCTGATGGCCTACACGCACACAAATTCTCAAGAATATTGGGAATGAAAAATGGTGTATATACCTGGTATTGTTTTAATGAAACATTTAACCACACAGAAACTATGGTTTCCAGTTTGGGTATTCTCATGTGCTTCTTTTTCCAAAGAAGCCTGCTTTGCCTTACATAGTCTCTCACGTAGTGACAAACGCAGCAATATCCTCTAACCCCCCTCCCCTCCATATCTGATATAATCTCTGCCAATTAATTGACGATAGAGGGAGGTCTTTTGACTCGGTGCATGTCATTTAAACGTTGTACAGCGGGGCTACTCCTGCTCAACAGATCAGAGAAATGGTCAAAAGTCCTGCACAGTCTGAGGAATGCAGAGAGATCGCCATCCAACTCCTCATGATGGATTATGTGCTGATGTCGCAATTGTTCGCCCCTGCTGTCTTTTTTTCCCTCCTCCCACAGATTCCTTCCTCCCCAGCGAGCAGTTTATCAAGCTGAGCTCTGTGTAAAACTGCAACAGATACTGACATTTGACATTTCTCATCAGCTAGCTACACATGTTTTAGGAGCAGACGACTTGTAATACATGCATCGTTTAATCACCGTCCCGTCTTGTGGACTGAGTACACAGGTCATCTTAATTGACCCCCCCCCCCCCCCCGGTTATATCTTCCACATATAACACAGACATTATGGGAAATCTTCTAATGTCAGACTAGAAGATATATTCCCAATTTCCTCTCTGTGTGTTCATTAGAAAGCTATCCGGATGGCGTGTAGCTTTATGCCAAGCAAGCAGTGCAAAAATTTAACGTAGTGGCATGCAGTAATGCGCCTTTCATTTTCCGCCGCCCAGCGCCCAGGTCGCGCGGAAATAGGCTGTCTATTGCCATTCTCTTTGACAAACTCTAACCTTAACCAGCTCCTTAACAACGCCTAAACTTAACCGTTCTAACCTTAACCAACTCCGAAACCATGCCTAACCTTAACCATAGAAATTATATTGCCATTCTCTTTGACAAACTCTAACCTTAACCAGCTCCTTAACAGCGCCTAAACTTAACCGTTCTAACCTTAACCAACTCCGAAACAATGCCTAACCTTAACCTTAACCTTAACCATGCCTAACCTTAACCGGCGAAATAACCTTAACCGGCGAAATAATACACGTTAAAAAAAAATCACGTTAAAAAATATTTTCGATGGGATTCGAACTCGCCAGCAAACAAGCCATAGGATCCACAGCCATGTGTCCTTGCCAATTGAGCTATTGGTAGATACTGAATAAGGGGCGGTGACTTATATATATTGAGCTCCGCTCAAGGCGGGATCTCATGCGCATGCGCGGGCACCTCGCGCGAGCACGCCGGCGCACGCACGCACCTGAGCGAGCACGCCGCCGCCGGTGCACGCACGGTAGCATTTGTCTGAAAAGAAGGGCGCTTTACCGCACTAGCGTGCGGTGACGAATGCGGAAGCATTTTTGCACTGCTTGCTTGGCATTAACGTACAGGCATCCGGATGCAAACTAGCCTAGCTTAGCACAAATGAATGGAAGCAGACCATAGCCTACCTGTCAAAAACTATCTTCTTGTCTGACACTGGAGAAGAAAGTAAGCGTATTTCTCATAATGTTGGTGTGTTCCTTTTACATTTAGTCCTTTAGCTAACGCTTTTATCCAAAGCGACTTACAAGTTTTAACCATGGCAGCTAGCAGCCGGACGTTACTATCCAACAGGGGTGTAAAAAGTACCAAGAAATTATACTTAAGTGAAAGTATGGGTACTATCTCAAAATCATCTGGCTAAAAACACACTTGAGTAAAAGTCAAAACGTTTCTATTTTTAAATGTACTTAAGTACTAAAAAGTTTGAGTAAAAACGTTTTTTTCTGACTGTATCCTTCTGATAGCAGGTGTTTAATCAAAGATCCCCGCTTTCTAGTCTTGCACAAGGACCAATCAGCATGGGTATGGGCCGCCTAATTTTCCATTGATGGGGATTTGATTGGCTGTTTTTAAATAAAGCGCGGCCGCAGGATTAATAACGTTAGTTCGGCCAGAGAAACAAATATACTAATTAAAATAGTTGGACCTGCTTTGTACTTTGTAGGTCTGCATTTTAAATGTAATGAGTAAAAAGTATGTTTTTTTTTCTCTGAAATGTAATTGAATAAAAGTACAAGTATACAAACCTAATAATACTCGAGTAAAGTACAAATCCCCCAAAACAGTACTTAAGTATTGTAACAAAGTACAATTACTCAAGTACTTTACACCCCTGCTATCCAAGCATCCTATCCCAGACAACTCAGGGTCCCTAAAGAGCATGGATGATGTGTGACACCAGACAGAGAGTACATGAAGTAGTGTGTAAGCATTAAGCACATCTCTAGTAGTATCACCTCTCATGATGACATCGTCAACACCAAACACATTCTCAGTCCATGCATTTCACTTAGTTACTGTATTGATTGCTCTCGTGGTGTTTTGTCTATAAGTAAGTACTGCAAATGGACTGCATGTATCCAAAGCGTTTTAAATGGTAGGCTAAATGGTGCATTTATTATAGCGCTTTACAATTGTATTCTTCACATTGACTCACACACCGACGGTGGAGGCGACCATGCAAAGCAATTAGGGGTGAAGTGTCTTGCTCAAGGACACTTCGACACGCTGCCTGGGAGGAGGCGCGGGAATCGAACCGGGGAACCTTCCGATCACCAGACGACTGCTCTGCCTCCTGAGCCACTGTTGCCCCCCATACGTTTTACAACGTATGCGTCACATTCACACACCGATGGCAGAGGCAACATCAGGAGCAGTTAGGGGTTAATAAGTGTCTTGCTCAACTGCCAGAAGGAGCGGGAATCGTGCCTGTTGTTTACACACACACACGCCCTCCTTTCTTTTAACCACCCACAGTGTCCTCAGCACTGTCTCTTTAACCCTTCATGTGAAAGGAATTGTGTTTTATATTTGAAGTGTAGGATGCTCGAATGGATTTAGACAGCAAAGCAGCCCCTGTAGGTGCTATGAGCGGAGGAGAATAATGAGCTTTAAGGATTTTTTATTATTAATCCCAAGACACAACTGCCCACACACACTGCCGAGATACAGCAGCTTAAAACGAGACACAAATCTCTCTTCACAGAGCTTCACTTGAGGAGAGATGGCTAAGTCAAAACACCATCGTAGATTCTGCTCTATGTAATGTTGCAATTTTAAGCAGCTCAGAGTTGAAAGACCGGAAATGCAAATGCTCTCTCCTCACTGACTTACACTGTACAGAATGAAGTAATATATAGAATGCTGTGAGATGAATGTGTACATTGTACAATGAAATAATATATAGAATACTGTGAATTTAATGTGTGCACACTGTACAATAGAATAATATATAGAATATTGTGAGATGAGCTCCATAAGTATTTGGACAGCTGCGTATGATTAATTTGGCTGCAAACTCTTAGGTACCCCCCCCCCTCTCCTCCCCACTATTTTCTAGACAATATTCAAAAGTAGGTTAATATTTGTTCATGTGATACTCAAAATGCATTAATGTGCAATGACATCTAAAACTTGCATCATGTCCTATATCTAAAATAATGAGAATATTGAGCCAAAACATCAACCCATGTGTTGCTGTCCAAACACGGTGGTGTAGTGGTTAACACTGTCGCCTCACAGCAAGAAGGTCCAGGGTTCGATTCCCGCTTGGGGACCAGGGCCCTATTCCCCGTACCTGGTTCAACTAAGTCGATCAAGAGTCCCATTATCCAGATTCAGTTAACCCGATGTTTGAAGCCGGGATTTTCCTGTTCCTCGAAGGTGGATTCAGTCTCGTTAACTCGAACCAGACTTGAGACCCAGGATAAGTGCGTGCGGCCGCTTCAGTTGAAAAGCCAGCACGTATCGATAGCAGAGATCCTGATTTTCTAACGGCATTGATTGATTAATTGATTTAAAACTTTATTAACAGATTGCAGTACGGCTCAATCGCCTCGCCGACAAGTTAAATGCGTTATCTATAGGCTAATTTTAAGTCCCTCATTACCTCAATCAATCAGATTATATTTCTTTAAACTTGCCTGCTGGCAGTAGGTTTATGGATTGAATAATCAAATGAGATCTTCACTGTAAACCCGCATGTTCAAAATAATCAATTAGTTTGAGTAGGGTATACTCAATATTCTATGAAAGTTCTACTAACTTGAATGTCTTGAGTTCGTGTGACGTGTTCTTATGTTTTGAGTAAATAAAACTCATAGTTTTTGATTGACTTGGAACTATTCACTTATTAAGTAAGTATAATGTAAAAGCATAACTTAAGTACAACTTAAGATAATTAAGTAGATACAGACTGTAAACCGCATTATGTTTTGAGTAAATAAAACTCATAGTTTTTGATTGACTTGGAATTATTCACTTATTAAGTAGGTATAATGTAAAAGCATAACTTAAGTACAACTTAAGATAATTAAGTAGATACAGACTGTAAACCGCATTATGTTTTGAGTAAATCAAACTCATAGTTTTTGATTGACTTGGAACTATTCACTTATTAAGTAAGTATAATGTAAAAGCATAACTTAAGTACAACTTAAGATAATTAAGTAGATACAGACTGAAAACCGCATTATGTTTTGAGTAAATAAAACTCATAGTTTTTGATTGACTTGGAATTATTCACTTATTAAGTAAGTATAATGTAAAAGCATAACTTAAGTACAACTTAAGATAATTAAGTAGATACAGACTGTAAACCGCATTATGTTTTGAGTAAATAAAACTCATAGTTTTTGATTGACTTGGAACTATTCACTTATTAAGTAAGTATAATGTAAAAGCATAACTTAAGTACAACTTAAGATAATTAAGTAGATACAGACTGTAAACCGCATTATGTTTTGAGTAAATAAAACTCATAGTTTTTGATTGACTTGGAACTATTCACTTATTAAGTAAGTATAATGTAAAAGCATAACTTAAGTACAACTTAAGATAATTAAGTAGATACAGACTGAAAACCGCATTATGTTTTGAGTAAATAAAACTCATAGTTTTTGATTGACTTGGAATTATTCACTTATTAAGTAAGTATAATGTAAAAGCATAACTTAAGTACAACTTAAGATAATTAAGTAGATACAGACTGTAAACCGCATTATGTTTTGAGTAAATAAAACTCATAGTTTTTGATTGACTTGGAATTATTCACTTATTAAGTAAGTATAATGTAAAAGCATAACTTAAGTACAACTTAAGATAATTAAGTAGATACAGACTGTAAACCGCATTATGTTTTGAGTAAATAAAACTCATAGTTTTTGATTGACTTGGAACTATTCACTTATTAAGTAAGTATAATGTAAAAGCATAAATTAAGTACAACTTAAGATAATTAAGTAGATACAGACTGTAAACCGCATTATGTTTTGAGTAAATAAAACTCATCGTTTTTGATTGACTTGGAACTATTCACTTATTAAGTAAGTATAATGTAAAAGCATAACTTAAGTACAACTTTAGTAACAGATTGCAGAATGGGTATAGAGGTGTGATAGGTGTGATATGTGTGAGAGGTGTGATAGGTGTGATAGGTGGGATTGGTGTGAGAGGTGTGAGAGGTGTGAGAGGTGTGATAGGTGTGATAGGTGTGATAGGTGTGAGAGGTGTGAGAGGTGTGATATGTGTGATAGGTGGGATCGGTGTGAGAGGTGTGAGAAGTGTGATAGGTGTGAGAGGTGTGATAGGTGTGAGAGGTGTGATAGGTGTGATAGGTGTGAGAGGTGTGAAAGGTGTGAGAGGTGTGAGAGGTGTGATAGGTGTGAGAGGTGTGATAGGTGTGAGAGGTGTGATAGCGCATCTTTTATAGTTAATGGCTGTTCAGTATAATTAAGCTAACTCGGTCTCCATTGTCTTCTTAAACAACTGCCTGCATGCATGCTGTGTGCAATTAAAATATTATGGCACACCGAAATGATGTTGTTTCATGCAAAATATTAAGTGTTCGATATTGGGTCAAGTGCAAGTGTGAGTTATAGTGCAGGTAAACATGGCGTCGCCCTCGTGCGTGCATGCATGCTGTGTGCAATTAAAATATTATGGCACACCGAAATGATGTTGTTTCATGCAAAATATTAAGTGTTCGATATTGGGTCAAGTGCAAGTGTGAGTTATAGTGCAGGTAAACATGGCGTCGCCCTCGTGCGTGCATGCATGCTGTGTGCAATTAAAATATTATGGCACACCGAAATGATGTTGTTTCATGCAAAATATTAAGTGTTCGATATTGGGTCAAGTGCAAGTGTGAGTTATAGTGCAGGTAAACATGGCGTCGCCCTCGTGCGTGCATGCATGCTGTGTGCAATTAAAATATTATGGCACACCGAAATGATGTTGTTTCATGCAAAATATTAAGTGTTCGATATTGGGTCAAGTGCAAGTGTGAGTTATAGTGCAGGTAAACATGGCGTCGCCCTCGTGCGTGCATGCATGCATGCATGTCAAGCCGCATCTCCATTTTAGGTTTGTTTGCACATTATGTCCTATTATCGGGTTTGAGGGAGATTCATTTGGTTATATTGGTTGAGTGTCATGCAGGCGTTGCGTCCTCATGGCATGCATGGTCGAAGCCACATATCTCCATTTCTTTGAGCTTGTAAATTGATGTTTGTAATAGATATATATTTTTGACAAAAGGAGGTTTGAGAGAGATATTAATTCACGCTCTCATTCATCTCCGCTCTCTCTCTCCCTCCCTCCCTCTCTCTCTATCTCCTCTCTCTCTCTATCTCCTCTCTCTCGCTCTCTCTCTATCTCCTTCTGATTGATGGTTAAACATTCAAACTGTGAAAATTATGATCATGTTTTTGTAAGCTAATATATAGTATGAACTTGTTATATTGAGTTGTAAGTTATTCTGGTATATGTTTCATGGAGGTCTAAACGTTGTATTTTTTCCCTTGCCTTTCAGGTAGCAAGTGCTGCTGGGAAATATTCAAATGAGCCAAACAGTAAGCTGATTATTTTTAAATATAAAAACATATTTGTGAGCTGGGACTGTATCATTGAGACCAGAACATAGTTTATTAATCTGTTTCCACAGAGCTCAGTTTTTTCTCATAGTTTCAATATGGTAGTCTGGCAGTGTAAATTGTGTGCAGCTTCTTTGACTTCTAGAATACAGTTATTTAAACACTACAGACTGCAACACAGCCACTTTTCCAGAGTCAGTCCTCTTCCATGCCTCCATACTGATTGTATCTGTAAATTTAAAACGCTAAATGCATTAAGTACTCATTTGTCAAGATATCATACTGCACAACTTAGCAGTAGACCAGAACAGAGTCTGAGCCCTGTGGTAATAAAATGCCCTTTGTGCGCATTTCGGGAACCCTTTTCTGAATCAATTTTCTTAAGTAATCTCAGAAAGCATTTAAAAAATAATGAAACAGTGACATGCCCATATAAGGATTGTAGCTATAGCTCAAATGTTTACTCTTCATTCAATTGCCATAAAAACAGAGTACACCAATTAAGTCTTGCATCAGACTTAAAAGCTGTCGTTGTTGATGATCCCCAAGACAGGATTTCTGAGGTCACTAGTGATTTGCATGAAGAATGTCCAGGCCAGAGCATAGAAGTGGTGGATGATGATGATCAATGTGACACTGACAATCTAAGAAATCAACTTAAAATGAACGTATCTTCCTTGTTCCTAAAGATGCAGGCTATCCTCCATGTCTCAAACACAGCTATTCAAGAAATAGTAGACCACTTGAATCAGGTCTTCTCCTTATCTCAGCCATTGATCAAGGAGTCAGTTAATGACATATTGCAGAGAAATGGTCACAATATTGCAGAACCTACACTGGATGAAGTTGTTGGCGCTGTCATGAACTGCAATGTTCTGTCTACATCTACCTCTGAAGGTGCAGAGTTGTGTTCAACCAAGCGCAGAAAAAGCTTTATGGAGCTCAACTATCCATGTGTAATGCCAGTAGAGTATCAGTTGGAGCAACCAGGACATACCAGCATGTATATGTTCCCATCCTTTCAATGATTCAAGAGTTGTTTAAAAACACAGACATCCTTGACAAGATTACAGAACCAAATACTACATCTGGTCAATATGTGTCATGCTCTGATGGCTCCCATTTCCTTGAAAATGAGTTACTGTCAACAGGGAATCTCATCCTACCACTTCAGCTATATATAGATGATCTGGAAATTGCCAATCCGCTTGGCACATCACGTAAAATTCACAAACTTTGTGCTATATATTGGGTCCTTGCCAATGTGCCACCAAAATACCGATCAGCATTACACGCTATACAGCTGGCAATGCTGGTAAAAGTGACAGACCTCCGTAGGTATGGATATGCAGCTGTACTTGCTCCATTGCTGCGTGATGTTCATACTCTGGAACAAGATGGTGTTTTCATTGAAAGAGTTGGTCAGAATGTCAAAGGCACAATCTGGTGTGTTTCTGCCGACAATCTGGGCGCTCATGGATTCGGTGGCTTTGTGGAGTCATTTAGAGCAGGCTATGTTTGCAGATTCTGTCTGGCCACAAGTGAACAGTTTCAAACAACTGAAGTCAGAGAGGGAGAGTTTTCTCTGAGAACCAAAGTCAGCCATGACCTGCATGTACAAACTGCACATGACACTTCGAGCAGCCATTTTGGTGTTAAAGGTGGCTGTGTCTTACGTGAATCCCTGAATTACTTTCATACAATCACAGGATTTCCTCCAGATATACTTCACGATCTTCTGGAAGGTATGGTTCCCGTGGAGCTTTCTCTCTGTGTTAAAGAGATGATTCGGCGAAAGTACTTCACTTTAGAGTATTTGAACCAAAAGATTGCATCATTCCCGTATCAGCACGCTGATAAAGTGGATAGACCTCACCCAATTCCCCAAACATTTGTTTCTCGAGGAACAATAGGAGGCAATGGGCATGAAAATGCCACTCTGCTCCGACTGCTTCCATTACTTGTAGGCAGTGTAGTACCAGTGGGTGATGCAGCATTGGCAGTTTTGATGGAGCTGAAAGAGGTGCTAGAGTTAGCATTGTGCCCATCATATACTGATGAAACCTTAGACTATTTTCAGTGCAAAATCAGTGATCATAGACAGGTAATATTAGAGGTTTTCCCTGCAGTTAAACTCCGTCCTAAACATCACTATGTGGAGCATTATCCCGCTCTAGTTAAGTGCTTTGGACCCCTGCTGCATGTTTGGACCATGCGATTTGAGGCCAAGCACCGCTTTTTCAAAAGAGTGGTGCATGACACTCAAAACTTCAAAAATATCTTGAAGACGATGGCAATCAGACACCAACACATGATGGCATATCATCTTGCTTCACCATCATATTTCAAGCCAAAAACCCAGGCATCCAGGGTTGACTCTGTTCTGGTTTCATCTCTACCAGCAGTAGCTCAGGTACACATTAGAGGACACACAGTTAGTGACACAATCTACCAGACATCAAAGGTAACCATTGATGGCACAGACTATGTCTGTGGAATGTTTCTCTCCGTCAGAGTCAGTGGTGGACTGTCTACATTTAGCCAAATAGAACAGATCTACCTTGTGAATAACGAGGTTTCTTTTCTGTGTCGAGACTATGACTCCTGGTATATAGAACATCTTAGGTCCTATGAGCTGTCAACCACACAACCACATCTGTCCATCTACCTACAGTCTGGTCTCAATGATACAGTCCCACTCTCAGCATACAAGATCGATGGTCTGCTGCTGCTGACTCCCAAGCGATTCATTCAAGTGAAACGGAACTGAGTCCAGCTAATGGTGAATAGTTATTTTATTAATCAATTATTGTGTCTTTATTCACTCGTTGTGTAATTGACCAGTTTATATTCTGTATAAGTTCATATTCTGTATATGTTAATAATGACGCTTTCTGTGTTGTGTTTATGACTACTCCTTAGGTCCTTGAGCTGCTGTCTGTCGACCGGACCACATCTGTCCACTGTCCATCTACCTGCAGTCTGGTCACAACGAAACAGTCCCACTCTCAGCATACAAGATCGATGGTCTGCTGCTGCTGCTGCTGACTCCCAAGCGATTCATTCAAGTTTCCATAGCACAATGGCAGCTGCCTCCCCACAACCCATGATCCTTCGTGTTGTTGAGCCAGACCGGGCTAGAAAATTAAAACTCAGTTCACGACCCGCCTCTGTTGATGCACTGATCACGATTATAAAAGAACAGTTGGAAATAGACCTTGACTTCAGTTTGCTGTATGAAGATCCAGACTTTGATGGGAAACTTACTTCCCTTGATGACATTACGGAATTGCCACAAAAAGCTGTTGTGCACATTTCACTTTCGCTCGACTCCAGCTCTCTCGCATCTACTGATATACTTTCAGATATGTCATCTCCAGAACGTCTAAGCAGATGGCCTCCAGGTCCTTTTCCAGTTCCTACATTTGCATTCGATGTTGAGCTGAAACTTAGAGACGGAAACAACGAATTTGAGAAGAACAAGAAACACCTTAAGTTGACAAGAGACCTAAAGCACGACATCTTAGAAAAGCTTGCATCTACAATGTATGCTTTCAAGGCTTATCCAAGTGATAAAGAGATAGCAGTGGCTTCTGCGGCTCTTGTCGCCAAACATCCCTGCTTGAAGGAAGCAGGATCTGAGACCGGCTGCAATGGATGGAAGAACAGCATCAAATTCAAGATGGGCAATTTCAGGAACAAGCTGAGACGGGCAGGATGTGAGGAGGTCACTGTAAATGCTGGAAAAAGAGGTAGAAGCAATCCTGATGGCGAACCTTCACATTCCAACATTAAAAGACCCAAGCGAGCAGAAGTAAACTTCCTACCCAACTATCCCCAAGGAGAGGATTCCTTGAGGCTTGAGCAGTTGAGGCAGACAATTGCTGAAGAAGTCAAGAAGACTGAGAAGAACCTGCCCCTCATTAGAAAGCTGATGCAGACCACATTTGCCCTGCGCCGACAGACCATAGTGAAGTCCAGCCCACCAGTGAAAGAGCTCATGGACCTCTGGCCTGCTCTCAAAATGGAGTCTGAGGTAATATAGATCAGCTCTCTCTTTCCTGTGTTAACATTTGGCACATTCTGTGTGTTTTAAAGTGAAACTTGTGATTCTTAAGCCTGGTTTATATACTCTAGCGGCGCATCTGCGTGTGTGTTCTGTGCGCCCCCGCGAGCTAGTCATCAGCGACCGATTCCGCAAAGCATGTAATGACATGGTTGACCAGAAATCCCGCCGTCATGCTCTGAAGCCCAAACCAAACAAAGTAAGAGATCCACCAAGTTGAAGTGACTAATTGATGTTGATATACTATATTGTCCTGCTGTTTTTAAATATAGGTGTATGCAGAGTTCCAGCTGATTACCAACCAGAACCTGCCCAACACATTCTACGCTGAGCTTGACCGCCATCTTCCTCGACTGATGACGTTATTCAGACAGAAGGCGTCCAAAACTGGGAACACAGCAGATGCTTTGGCTCACATTTTAAAAATCCACGATGAACAGGTGAATAGATTATTATACATGTCATAGGTCGAACCTCTGTAACATTGAACAGGTTCAATGATTCAAATGAGCTTTTGAATTTTACAATTAGTCCACCATTGTGTTTGCCATTTTTCTGATTGCATTAAAGATGTGAACATGTTATTTGTGGACATATCTGATTGGACTGTTTAAAATCCGCTTTGTTCAGTAAACATTTCCATATAATACAATTCTTTTTCTTCTTCTTAATCTTACATCTTAATAGGAAATCCATGATGTTCACACCAGGCGTACCACTGTTTTCCATGCCCTGCCTGTGTATCTGCATGAGGAAGTCGCTGGATTTTTCAAAACCTGCACAGTGAGTCCGAGTAAAAATAATTTACAGTACAACTGTATATTAAGTGAACAGTTAATCAAAATGCTAAGTATCAGTCTTCCTTCCTTCCAGGTCTCCCTTGTGAAAGAGATATTTGATCTCGACGGGACTAACCTGGTTAAATAAAAATAACCTTCTCACCAAAAAAATTGTTCTAACTAAAATATAAACAACTTACAAACACAACTCCATATACTTAGCTTTGTGCTGCTTTGTAGAAACCATGGATTTATTTGTGATTATTATGTCTCTTTCATTCCTTCAGGACACGTCTGATGAGCCAGAGCTTCAGGGTGTTGCAGTGGCCCTCCTTACTGTCATCAGTGACGACCATGACACAAGTCCAGTTCACTACCAGCCTGTGACAATCTCTGTTGTCATTGAAAGTCACATCATGATCAGCCTCCCCAGATTTGGTGATTCCTTCCTGGTAATGTTTGGACTAATCTATGCACTACACCTCAGCTACCCCAAAGGACTTACCAACACTTTTGAATTCATTCAGAAGATTTTACTAGGTCTAGAAGCTGGTAAACTGTCGCCCAGGGCCCTGTTTCTTGTACGTGGTTCAACTAAGTCGATCAAGATGTCATTATCCAGCTTCAGTTAACCCGATGTTTGAAGCCGGGATTTTCCTGTTCCAAGAAGGTGGATTCAGTCTCGTTAACTCAAGCCAGACTTGCGACTCAGGCTAAATGCGCGCGGCCGTTTTAGGTGAAAAGCCAGCACGTATCGATGGCAGAGATCCTGATTCTCAACGGCATTGATTGATTAATTGATTTAAGACTTTATTGACAGATTGCAATACGGCTCAATCGCCTCGCCGACAAGTTAAATGCGTTATCTATAGGCTAATTCTAAGTCCCTCATTACCTCAATCAATCAGATTATATTTCTTTAAACTTGCCTGCTGGGTTGAATAATCAAATGAGATCTTGCTAGCGAAAATAATTAGTTAACTGTTATACAGAATTACGATACGGCTCTCTTACCCATTGATTGATGTATAGTCAATCTTTAACTTATCTCCAATGTGGTCTAACGGGTTGTTCTTTTGACTTTCACACGGACGACCGGGGTTCGATACCCTAGTCGTCTCCTTCTTTTTGCAATATAGGAATAATTCAATTTGGTGCACGTTGAGAGCTATATAAAGAATGACATCCTCAATGCATGTAGATTTATAATATTTTAACTTAAAACCAGGCTACTTTGGCGTATAATCATTAATATTATATTCAAAAAAAGCATATTGGAAACACCGGAATTTGAACCCCGGTCGCTAGGTTGGCAGGCTTGAGCACTACCGCTGGGCCACTGTGCCAGATGGGATAAATTCATTGTTTATACATTAATGAACGAGAGACCCGTGTTTAGAATATCCTTTGTTTTGAATGAAGTTTATCTCTTTATCCTCATTCATTAATGTGACGTCAACGGCTCATTCAATTTCTCAAATCCGTCAAACAGCGCATCTCATCAGACATCTTAATCCCAGTTACAATTAAAATAACCACATAATGTGTACATCGCACGAGCGAGCGCCACCGTCGCCACGGTATATATAACGTGCATTATTTAGGACAAAGTGAATTTAGTATCAGCATTTTGGGTCTATTTTACATTTCAAAAGCCCCCTCTGGAAGAATGGAGCACAAAAACGTAATTCAGAATGGTATAATGCAGATCGTAGACTGTGGGAATAGTTTCAGGAAACGAGCTGTCACTTTCTTTGCGGGGGCGTGGCTCTGCGTGATCCGGCTAACTTGAACTTGAACTCTGCTTTCGAGCAGGCTCAAACTTTTGGATCTGTTGTCATGGTGATTTGGAAAATCCACGTACATGAAACCGGAAAGTCCGGCTAACTCAGTTATCCAGCTAAAGTTATCCGGCTAACTCAGTTATCCAGGTACAAGAAACAGGGCCCAGGTTGCAGACTCTCAAGAATGACTTGATGATGCAATAATTTTTTTTTCTTCTGATTTTTCAATGGATTTTCTCCCCGTCCCAATTAGTCGTTGTGCCAATTCCCCCCCCCCCCCCCCCTCCCCTACCTGGTGCTGTATGCATGTTCTCCTACGAGTCGGTATAAGGGCGTCCCGAGTCGATCGCACGCTTCCCCCGAGACATGCGCCGACAGCCAGTGACGTCTTTTCACTTGGCAGCGAGGGCTCTCATTGGTGAAGTGTAACGCGTGGGAGGGCACGCTATCTCCACCAAGTCCTGCCCCGCTTAGCAAGCGCCGAGACCTGACCTGTAGGCGTCGCTGTCCACAACGCCAGATTCCCACCCGCCAGCTTCCCCACCCCCTAATACTGCCGAATTGTATTAGTGTGAACGGCCAGCCAAGCTGGTGACAATGCAGGGAGTTGGATTCGAACACGCGAATCCAGTGTCTCCAGCGTTGGTGACGAACGCAATCTCCGCTACGTCACCTGACCGCTCTTGCATTAAACTTTTGAAGGTATTATTTTGACATTACAAGGAAATTAATACCTCACCCCACATCCTTCTTTCAGATGAGTTTCTATTCCTTACTGTAATCAGTGATCATGACACAAGTCCAGTTCACTACCAGCCAGGGGCGGAGCTAGGGGGTGGCTACCTGGGCTCAAGCCCCGGATGTATTCTGAAAAGCCCCGAATCTATTTAAAAAAAAATAAAAAATAAATACTTTTTTTTTTTTTTACAATTCATCATTGTTACATGAAAATATGTTTGCACCAGATTTAGCAGAAGCTAATTTCCATCTGTAGTCTATCCAGCTGCTAACTGTATTTGAGTGAGTTAAGTCTTGGTGTCATGGTAGACTCAGACCTAAGCTTTAAATCACAATCAACAAGTTGACAAAAACTTAATTCTTCCACCTTAGAAACATAGCTAAAGTACGGCCATTTATAAATCAAAAGGACGCTGAAAACCAGATCCATGCCTTTATCTCAAGCCAACTCGACTACTGTAATGCACTCCTTACCGGCCTCCCGAAAAAATACGATGATAACTATTTTATTGCAATGCACTATTGCATTATTTTATTCTATTTTACTAACTATTTTATTGCACTGCACTATTTTACTTTGTATCAGTGAATCATAGACGCCTGGCCATAAGAGCATTCGGAGCATCTCTGCTCTCCCACTATTGAACTTGGGGGAGCAAAGGTATGATCTTGCTCCACCACTTTTTGATTATATGAAAAATATGATATATCCCCCCCCAATATATAAATCTAACCATAACTACGTAATGGTTAACTGAGTTTTATAGTGAAAAGAGCAGCTTTATTGGTCAAGATTGAAGGCTCTATATTGCAGGGGGGGGTGGGCACATCTGGGCTAAGCCCCGGATCTCCTACAATCCTAAATCCGCCCCTGCTACCAGCCTGTGACAATCTCTATTGCAGGGGTAGGCAACCCTAGGCACGTGTGCCTGCATAGGCACGCAGGGGCATTTTCATAGGCACAGGGGGCAGCATAAAAAAAAATTAAATTTAAAAATTATAATTTTTTTTTGCTTTGAAATATTATAGTGAAATATTTTGCACTGTTGTCGCATTTATCTTGTTGAAATCCTCCCACAGGTTCTTTTTACTACCACATATTTAATTGAGACCCTTTATTTGTTTATTATTTCAATTTAGCTGGAAATACATTGCAATTTGCTACATCATTCATTAACATTTGCAGAGCCTTATAACAAAAATATTATTACGGTCACCATTGTGACCAGTGGGATTAATCAACCATTTTTATTATTTATTTTTCTATTTCATTGAACATTGCACATGTTAAAAGCCATTTTTTTCTCTCAAAATGTGAGTATTACCAAGTCAACTTGTGTTAACAATGACAATAAACATAGTTTTATTAGGTTGAAATAATGTGGTTGTGTACTTATTTTTCTGTTAACTTATTATGGATTGAAAACTGAAAACCTTAATGCACAGAAACTGAACTCAATATTTTTAAGGTCTGGTAACTTATTTTTTATTTTTTTTACAGTGTAGTCTTGCGATCAATCAAAACGTATTTACACGATTTACCTCACATTCACCCTCCATTCACATCCTGGTGTTCTCCTGGGCCCTATTCCCCGTACCTGGTTCAACTAAGTCGATCAAAAGTCCCATTATCCAGATTCAATTAACCCGATGTTTGAATCCGGGATGTTCCTGTTCCTCGAAGGTGGATTCAGTCTCGTTCATTTGAACCAGACTTGAGACTCAGGATAATTGCGCGCGGCCGCCTCAGCTGAAAAGACAGCAGGTGTCGATCGCAGAAATCCTGATCTTCTAACGGCATTGATTGATTGATTTAAAACTTTATTAACAGATTGCAGAATGGGTACAATGCAGTACGGCTCAATCGCCTCGCCGACAAGTTAAATGCATAATCTATAGGCTAATTTTAAGTCCCTCGTTACCCCAATCAATCAGATTATATTTATTTAAACGTGCCTGCAGGCAGTAGGCTTATGGAATGAATAATCAAATGAGATCTTGCTAGCGAAAATAATTAGTTCAACTCTTTCAGAATAAGGATAAAAACAAGCCCAAATAGTATATCTAATTGATACAAATTATATTATGAGGATATCTGTACTGTATGTGCTTAGGTATTATGTACAATATAAATACATGGTTTCCAAAGAGAGGCTTGGAGGGAGGCTTGCAGTTACACTATTAATCAGGTTTTAATCTGTTTCGGACCTAATCCATACATGCATTGAATTGATTACCCTTTGGTTTATACCAGTGACACCTCATGTTCATCATCAGATAACAGTGCTTGAAAAGATAAATGCATTTTCTCAAATTCATTCATCAAAAACGTCAAAGGCTCATTCAATTTATCAAGTCACGTCACGTCATCAAATCCATCAAACAGCGCATCTCCTCATATATTTTAATCCCAGTTACAATATCACAATAACGTGTGACACTGTCACAGTGACAGTGATACAATTAAATACTCCACAGATTCAGATTCCTCATAATTCATATCCACAATCCGCACATAGACGCTTCAGCTAGAATGAAACGCATCCGGGTGCTCCGTTAAGCAAATACACAGCGAAGAATATTAAACTAATCAGAGCCAAACACCCGATAGGTTTCATTCATTAAAATATCCCTGCGGGATTCACATTTGCAATGATCCGTTTAGTCCGTTATTAAAATAACTGTGTGTCGCGAGCGCCGTATCCGTATAAATATGACGTGCATTATATAGGACAAAGTAAATTCATAGGCTGAATATGATTTATTATCAGCATTTTAGGTAGACCTATTATTTTACATTTCAAACGAAGCACAAAAACATAATTCAGAATGGCATAATGGGATCTAGACTGTGAGAAATATTTCAGGAAGCGAGCTGGCATTTCTTTGCGGGGGCGTGGCCATGGTTCATCCAGCTAACTGAACTTAACCCTGCCCTCGACCAGGTTCAAACTTTCTGATCTGTTACCATGGCGATTTAGAAAATCCGATGTCGAGGAATGGAAATGTCTGGCTTAAGTCAAGCTATGCTGAAAATTATCCGGCTAACTCAGTTAGCCAGGTACGGGGAATAGGGCTCTGGTGTTCTCCATTAGGCCTGTAGGTGGAACTATGACAGCACACGTACAGTACACACACCAATGGTGTGTGATGTGTCCAAAAATGAATGGGAAATGTGAGTGAAATGGTCGCACTGTATGCAGCTGTTTGTCTGCATTGCATCCCCCCCCCCCCCCCCCAACTCTGATTTAGGGTTGATACAACCATCATAATAATATTGTTAATAATAACAATAACAATAATGATGTAATAATGTAAAAATTATCATAAAAAATACCTGATTATGAGAAGAAAAAAATTACGGTGCATGGAATATTTTTGAGGCACACTAGTTACAACTATATTTCAAACAGGCACTCCATGTCAAAAAGGTTGCTGACCCCTGCTCTATTGTCATTGAAAGTCATATCATGATCAGCTTCCACAGATTTGGTGATTCCTTCCTGTAATGTTTGGACTAATCTATGCACTACCCCAAAACACCTCAAAAGTGTGTCTATAGAAACTCATCTGAAATGTCTTGTCATGTCAAAATAATACCTTCAAAAGTTGCTGTACTACTTTGCAGATGTTCAGCCAATAGGTCCAAACTACTCAATGTACCTTGTTCTTTATTTTTTATGTAATATGTTTACATTTGAGAGTTTTACAGTTTGAATTTTCTTAACCGTCTATAGCTGGCATTATTGTAATTTCATCCAAGTAAGTTTTAGAGTTGAAAGAGTTTATCAGAATCTCAAAGGCAACATCCAAGTCCCAAACGTTTGTTTCTCGAGGAACAATAGGAGGCAATGGGCATAAATGCCACTCTGCTCTGACTGCTTCCATTGCTTGTAGGCAGTGGTAGAGTTAGTGTTCTCAGTACAGAGTACAAGGCGATATACCAGGAGCCATAAACGCAACACAGAAGCGTTATTATTAACATATACAGAATATGAACTTATACAGAATATGAACTGGTCAATTACACAACTAGAGTGAATAAAGACACAATAATTGATTAATAAAATAACTATTCACCATTAGCTGGACTCAGTTCCGTTTCACTTGAATGAATCGCTTGGGAGTCAGCAGCAGCAGACCATCGATCTTGTATGCTGAGAGTGGGACTGTATCCTTGAGACCTTGTAGGCAGTAGTATACTGCCCTGTCAAGGGCTAACCGCAGTAACTTGAAAAAAGTAAAAATTTAGTTATGAGTGAAATTGACCTTGTCAATAAATGTTTTATCTTGTGACCAAGTTTCAGATGTTAATGTCGCTCATTTTTGGAGATATGGGGTTTTAAAAACTGCAGTAACTACAAAATCACACTCAAAACCCAGGCAGACCGCAGTAACTTCCAAACAGTGAAAAATGGCTTTAAAGTGTTTTGACTTGCCATCCAAAATGTGTTATAGGTAAATAGATGATAGTACCCAGATTTAACATGTATTAATGACGTAATCTTTAGGCATACAAAAATATGACATAATTATTTTAATTAACCCCAAAAAAGCAGATATTGCACTCTGCTGCACGATTTCCTTAAATAATTATACAGGTAATGTACAGGCAAAGTGCAGTAACTTCAAATACAATGTTGTTTTCCCTCCAGCTTTCATAACTTAACCTAGCCATTTTGAAAATGAAATTTAATACCTGAATATATTGGAATGATGATGATCCAAATAAAATGGCTAGGTGAAGTTATGAAAGCTGGAGGGAAAACAACATTGCATTTGAAGTTACTGCACTTTGCCTGTACATTACCTGTATAATTATTTAAGGAAATCGTGCAGCAGAGTGCAGTATCTGCTTTTTTGGGGTTAATTAAAATAACTACGTCATATTTTTGTATGCCTAAAGATTACTTCATTAATACATGTTAAATCTGGGTACTATCATCTATCTACCTATAGCACATTTTGGATGGCAAGTCAAAAAACTTTAAAGCCATTTTTCTCAGTTTCACTGTTTGGAAGTTACTGCGGTCTGCCTTGACAGGGCAGTATAGTTAGTGTACTGTATAGTGTTCTTAGTACAGAGTACTGTAGTGTTCTAGTTATCATTCTGCAAACATAGCCTGCTCTAAATGACGGATGGTGCCTCTGACATTCTGACTAACTCTTTCAATGAAAACACCATCTTGTTCCATGATACATCATGGAGCAAAAACATGCAGCTGCATTTCCATATGTAGGTATGTGCACTATTAACAGTATTGCCAGCTGTATAGCATGTAATGTGGATTGGTATTTTGGTTCCACATTGGCAGGACCCAATATACAGCACAATGTTTGTGAATTTTACATGTGCCAGGCTATTACGTAACCATTGACTACAGGACGGCTCGTTAACTTGTCAATGTTACACAATAAGGAGACGGCAGCCAAAGTATCTAAATAAAGAATATTTTAATTAATAGTTACCATGGTTTTCGTAACTGAAATGAACATCAAATAATAGACAGACAAACACAGGACTATACAGACAGGATCAGCACCAGACGGAAGGGATGACAGACTACTTATACACAAGGGAATGACGAGACAACACACACCTGGGGTAATGGTAATTGGGTACACCTGGGGGGGAAAACAATAGGGACTACACACCATGACAAAGGACTACATCTAGACATGACAACTCACATTAGGAGCGCCTGATCAGGGCACAAACATACCCCCACATAACACAAGCGGATTGACAATTTTCAGATAATCTATACATTTTATTCTGTACTGTACATAGATACACTGTGTTATCCCAACGGTCACAATAGTTGCCGTCAACATGTTTGCTCATTCTATGACCACACTATACAAATTTGAGTAATTCAGCCAGGATGTAAACGGCTCTGGTCATGTGCACTGCACATATTGAGACCCTTTATTATTTCAATATTTTCTGGAAATACATTGATACATCATTCAGTAACATTTTCAGAGCCTTATAACAAACATTATTACACTATTGTGACCAGAGGGATTAAATGTGTAATATACATTACATTGTATGTACATGTTATAACATGCATGTATTTATTTTCTATATATATTTTCTATATATATATATTTTCAATTTTAACATTGCCATAATGTTGGAGAGGGCAACACAATAGTGTACGGTGTTTACAGTGTTATTGTACATTGCTAACATACAGATTATATATGTATACTCTTTTATACTCTTTGAATAGAAAAAAATAAAAGAGTTGTTATAAGTTGATATAATGTGCTTGTGTAGTTATTTTTCTGTTAACTTTTTCACATGGATTTTAAAACTGAACCTTAAGGTATAGTAACTGCAAATATTTGAGTTGATTAACTTACAAATTTGAGTTGATTAACTTCAAAGAAATGAGGCATGGGATGGCCTCAATGTCTTTGAGTTCTGTTAACTTAATCACATGGATTTAAGGTTGAACCTTAAGTCACAGTAACATATTTGAGTTGCCTCCACTTGAGAACCTTAAGTCACAGTAACTGAACATATTTGAACTGCCTTAACTGAGAACTGTAAGTTACAGTAACTGAACATATTTGAGTTGACACCACTTGAGAACCTTAAGTCACAGTAACTGAACATATTTGAACTGCCTTAACTGAGAACTGTAAGTCACAGTAACTGAACATATTTGAGTTGACACCACTTGAGAACCTTAAGTCACAGTAACTGAATATATTTGCATTGCCTTAACTGAGAACTGTAAGTCACAGTAACTGAACATATTTGAGTTGACACCACTTGAGAACCTTAAGTCACAGTAACTGAACATATTTGAACTGCCTTAACTGAGAACTGTAAGTCACAGTAACTGAACATATTTGAGTTGACACCACTTGAGAACCTTAAGTCACAGTAACTGAATATATTTGAATTGCCTTAACTGAGAACTGTAAGTCACAGTAACTGAACATATTTGAGTTGACACCACTTGAGAACCTTAAGTCACAGTAACTGAACATATTTGAGTTGACACCACTTGAGAACCTTAAGTCACAGTAACTGAATATATTTGAATTGCCTAGAACTGTAAGTCACAGTAACTGAACATATTTGAGTTGACTCCACTTGATAACTGTAAGTCAGAGTAACTGACCATATTTGATTTGACTTAACTGAGAACCTTAAGTCACAGTAACAGACCATATTTGAGTTGCCTTAACTGAGAATTGTAAGTCTTAGCCAACTGAAAACATTTGAGTTTATCAACTTAAAAAAATTGAGGCATGGGATGGCCTCAATTTTTTTAAGTTCTGGAAACTTATTTGGGTTTACAGTAATTGCTAGCGAAAATAATTCGTTAAACTGTTATACAGAATAAGGATACGGCTCTCTTACCCATTGATTGATGTATGGTGGATCTTTTACTTATCTGCACTGTGGTGTAACGGTTTCTGCTTTTGACTTTCACGCAGACGGCCCGGGTTCAAATCCTAGTCTTTTCCTTCTTTTTGCAATGTAGGAATAATTCAATTTGGTGCACGTTGAGAGCTATATAAAGAATGACATCCTCAATGCATGTAGATTTATAATATTTTAACTTAAAACTAGGCTACTTTTGCGTATAATCATTAATATTATATTCCAAAAAATTATATTGGAAACGCAGGGTTTCGAACACCGGTTGCCCGGTTGACAGGATTGAGCACTACCGCTGCACCACTGTGCCAGACGGGATAAATTCATTGTTTATCCATTAATAGACGAGAGACCCGTGTTTAGAATATCTTTTCTTTTGAATCAAGTTTTATCTCTTTATTCTCAAATGCATTAATGTGACGTCAACGGCTCATTCAATTTCTCAAATCCGTCAAACAGCGCATCTCATCAGACATTTTAATCCCAGTTACAATATCACACAAAAACCACAATCCCTGCATAGACACTTCAATTTTATGCTTGAATGAAACACAATCCCGGGCGCTCCGTTAAGCAAATCTACAGCAGAGAATATATGAAACTAATCAGAGCCAAACGGCCGATAGGTTTCATTCATTAAAAATATCCCCGCGGGATTCACATTTGCAATGCGCCGTTATTAAAATAACCACATGCAGCGTGTATCGCGACTCCGAGCGTCGTATATGACGTGCATTATTTTATTTAGGACAAAGTAAATCTATAGGCTCAATATGATTTATTATCAGCATTTAGTTCTATTATTATACATTTCAAAAGCCCCCTCTAGGAAAACGAAGCACAGAAACGTAATTCAGAATGGTATAATGCAGATCCTAGACTGTGAGAATCATTTCAGGAAGCGAGCTGTCATTTCTTTGCGGGGGCGTGGCCATGGTTCATCCGGCTAACTGAAGTTAACCCTGCTCCCGACCAGGCTCAAACTTTTTGATCTGTTGTCATGGTGATTTAGACAATCGCGCGTCGGGGAATGGGAAGGTCCGGCTTAAGTCAGACTTGACTGGAAATTATCCGGCTAACTCAGTTATCCAGGTACGTGGAACGGGGCCCAGGTTTCCATGATGCCAGGTACTCAGGTGGGGGATCTCCCAGGCCTTTCTGTGTGGAGTTTGCATGTTCTCCCCGTGCTCGCAAGGGTTTCCCCCCCGATAAGATAAACCCAATGGAAAAACATGCACAACAGATCGCTAATGCTGTGGCGTCCTTGACGAAGACGGACAGGAGCACTTGGATTGGTCCCCGGGGCGCGGCTCAAGTTGACGCCCTATCTGCTCCCGGCTGCCCATGGGGGGGAAGGACAACGGGATGGGAAAAGGGCAGAGAGACATTTCATCGGCGACTCAGTGCATGTGTGTGTGTGTTCCTGTGGGTCGCCCATCTCGCGTGTGTGTGTTAAAACTGCATGACAAATAAAGACTTCTAGTCTAACAATTATTATTAACATGCCTATGTAACGGAGGTACCGCGAGTATATCCACAGTCACGATGGACTTCACGTGTTGTGAAGTGACTGTGGACGTTAGCGGTACTGCAAGTTAAACTCACTCCCCCCTTAAAAAAGGCATACAGACACGTTACCAAGAAGTGAATTCACCTCTCTTGGTATAGTGGTCTGCGGGACCGGGGGTTCGAGACTCGCTCAGGGCAATCCCTTAACAGGGGTCGAAGGCAATACGAGAGAGGCTACACCTACTTATGGAACCTTATCCTACATTACATGTTGTCAATATGAGAAAAGAGATTAGAGTGAGTCTACAGGAGTCCAGATGAAACTCACCTCCACACCAGCTTTGTTTCTGTAACTGACCGCCAAGGGTAAAGATGCCTATCATCTTTACTGTCAGTAAGCTTTGATTTGCGTTGGTCTAGATGATCAAATTCTCTGTATTGGCTCAGAATACTGAGCTCTCTATTTATCTATTTAAGAAAAGAATATTTCGGAGCCACTTGTGCATTTTCATTTAGTGTCCACATGGGGGCAGAGCTCGTCTTCCTTTAGTATAAAGGTCACAGCTTCCTGTGTGACCAAGGCGGAAGTAACTCAGAGATAACGACGGAGCAGGCAGCGAATTATGTATGATAGAAGAACCTTACTCCAGTTAATTAACTACCCTTGGTAAAGCGGAATAAAGTATGTCGAACACTCAAATGTATTATTATTATTACTGTTGTTGAAGCCTTTGTTATGAAAGACGAGTTCACCTTTAAATATCTTTGAATGCAATTGTTTGTTTGAACACGTTGGTATAATATTGACCAACATGTGAACAATATTGAACTGTGAAATATGTAACTAATTGTATGTTTGTGTTTGACTGTCCTATGCAGTTTTCACGGTGCAAACGAGGTGCAAACGGGGTGCAAACGGAGCAAATGAGGCAACCGTCACTACCTGTACAAACGACAAACTACCAAAGAAAAGCTACAGTACTGCTAAGCTGAAATGCAAAAGAGAAAATAAATAAAAGCATCTGTACGAAACATAACTGCATCTTTATTTCAACACCAAGCCGGGGGGCAGTTACAGTGAAAACTTACCGACCAGTGGTGAGTGAAAACTTACCCGACTCTGAAGAGGATCAACAGTGAGTAAAACCCATACTCTGAAGATGATAAACAGCGAGTAAAACCCATACTCTGAAGATGATAAACAGTGAGTAAAACCCATACTCTGAAGATGATCAACAGTGAGTAAAACCCATACTCTGAAGATGATCAACAGTGAGTAAAACCCATACTCTGAAGATGATAAACAGTGAGTAAAACCCATACTCTGAAGAGGATAAATGTATTATGAAACCTCATTCTGAAGTGGATAAATGTGAAGTAGACCTTACTCTGAAGAGGATAGATGTTCTGAAGAGGATGGATGTATTATGAAGACTTTATTCTGAAGTGGATAAATGTACAATGAAGACCATACTCCAAAGAAAATGCATGTATGTTGAAGACCTCACTCTGAAGAAAATGCATGTACAATGAAGACCATACTCTGAAGAAAATACATGTACAATGAAGACCATACTCTGAAGAAAATACATGTATGTTGAAGATCTTACTCCGAAGAAAATACATGTATGTTGAAGACCTTACTCCAAAGAGAATACATGTATGTTGAAGATCTTACTCCGAAGAGAATACATGTATGTTGAGGACCCTACACTAAAGAAAATACATGTATGAAGAGAAGGAAGAATGAACCTACTGAGTTAACCCTATGCTGTCTGGTACCCATCCCAGCAAAACCACGGACGTGTGGCAACTCCTGTATATCTAATTAACCCTATGCTGTCTGGTATCCATCCCAGCAAAACCACGGACGTGTGGCAACTCCTGTATATCTAATTAACCCTATGCTGTCTGGTATCCATCCCAGCAAAACCACGGACGTGTGGCAACTCCTGTATATCTAATTAACCCTATGCTGTCTGGTATCCATCCCAGCAATACCACGGACGTGTGGCAACTCCTGTATATTTAATGAATATTATGCTGTCTGATATCCATCCCAGCAAGTGGAACTCTTAAATACCATCTATTTATTTGATATTTTGAGTGTGTGTGATCAAGCACAATGTCGGCCCAAGAAGACGATGCTGGCAACCTCTTGGAGTTGGAACAGAACAGAACAGGTGCTCGCCAAAGAACTCTAACCGAGAAAGGAAAAGAAAATCGTGAAGTGGAGGATAAGAGGAATGAGAAAGCTTTTAACAAAGCTTATCAGAAGTGGAAGAAGATAGCCAAGGAAGCAAGAGGGAAGCTAAGAACCTTCTGTCCAGCAGAAGAACTTGAAAGACTAAAACAAGACATTCAAGCAAGTTGTGACTTAGTAAGAAGTTTTTTTTTTTCTTTTTTTTTTAATATTTTTTTTATTATTGCAAGACAAAAATTATTAAAAGTCAGTACTCAACACACAATGCATAATGAAACTTTCAGTAAAGGTGGTTAAAATATATGCAAGTACAGAAACAAGATAAAACAAAATTAGTCTATAATAACATTTTAACCGTATACAGTGTATAGCCAGCGAAATTACAATTATATAAATGTTAGTATATAATATACCCCTAATACCTATTTTCTAAAACCCTACACACATATGCTCCAGCTCGAACCCCCCCCTCCCGGACCCCCTCTTGGATAGTACCTCCATTATCCCTCACTCCTAACCAGACACTACCATTATAAGCTAGCTTTTATTCTCTCCACCACTTCTAACCACATTGACATTTTGGATTCATTGAGACCCAGAATTCTTGCCGTAGATATTTCTTGATATATCACATCGAGATATGTAAGAAACCACACTTTTCGGCACATTTTTTCCGGTTGAAACCAACGTGATGCGATCAGTTTTTTAGCTACTGTGATACCCGATAAAACCAATCTCTTTAGTTGTGGATTCACTGCAAACTCAAAAACATCATTCAATAGTAATACCGAGGGGTGTACAGGTATATTCCAAGATACGAGTATTGATAATTGTTGGGACACATCTTTCCAGAATGCCTTAACTGGTGGGCAGTCCCAATACATGTGCATAAATGTTCCTTCGTCCCCATTTGTACATTGGGAGCATTTGGAGTCTTGTTTAAGCCCCATTTTGCACAGCCTTATAGGAGTCAAGTATGTCCTGTGAATATAGTTCAGATTGATTTGTTGATGATCCGGGTTCCTTGATGTAAGTCGGACATTTGCCCAGGCTCCTTGCCAATCAAAGTCATTTTCCAGGTCTGGTATATCCCTCCTCCAGACAGTGTCTAGTTGAAGGGTTTCATACGAGGACGTTAGTAATTGATAATAAAAACCTGATACAAAACCTCCCAATGTTTCTCTTTCATAGAAAAATTTGTGGTATCTGTGGTGTTCAATTGGTATGAGTAATGGAACACCGTGAGACCTCAGACAAAGTCGTAACTGTATGTAAAAAAGCCATGTGGACTCGGTGAGGTTAAACTTTGTGCATATTTCGACATAACTACAGAGGCCCTTGTTATTAAAAATATCCCCTAATGAGTGTATGCCTTGCTCTTCCCATATAGGGAATCTTATAGGGCGTTTTCGCATTAAGAGTGCATTGTTATTGAATATGGGAGTGTGATTATGCCATTCTTGAGGGTTAGGATATTTCTTTTGTGTTTCCCGCCATGTTCTGATTGCATGGGTAATTATTGGGCCAAATTCTCGCTCACAATGCTTGATTGAAAGTTTAGTGTGTGCTATGTCTTTTAGTCTCTGTGGGGCTACTATGTTTTCTTCTAAATCTCTCCAAGATACCAAAGCCTGGGGGTCAAACCATATCTTCAGTGGTCTTAATGTGAAGGCCTTAAAATATTGTAAAAAATCTGGAACTGCCATGCCACCGTCTGCTTTATTTCTCTGTGCGGTGGATCTTTTTATGCGAGGTGGTTTGTTATTCCAAATAAATTTGTATGTGGAGGTTTGTAATCTTTTCCAGTAGCCCTCTGGAGGAGGTAACGGAAGCATTGAGCTGAAGAAATTGATTCTTGGTAATACATCCATCTTAACTATTGATACCCTTGCCTGTACTGAGTTTTTAAGTTTTGCCCACCTGTCCAGGTCGTCTTTGATTTTGTTCTGTATTTTTGTGTAATTGTGCTTCACCGTTTGTCTTATGGTGGGAAATATTTCCACTCCCAAGCATCTAAAATGTTTGACCATGGGTATCGCACCTGGGAGGGTTGTGTCTTTTTTTGCACTGATGTTAAGAGGAAGAAAAGCCGACTTAGGCCAATTTATTTTAAATCCCGATAAATCACCAAAGTTCTCTATCAACTTGAGTATATGCGGCAATGTGTTGTTGGGGTTTAGCATGAACAATATTACGTCGTCCGCATATAAACTAATTTTATGTTGTGTGCCCTTGATTACTATTGGTTCTATGTGTTGGGATTGTCTTATAAATTGTGCTAAAGGTTCTAATGATAGATCGAATAGTCCGGGACTAAGAGGGCAACCCTGTCTGGCTGAGCGTGATACCGGAAAGATATCGGAGATGAATGTGCCTGTTGTAATCCTGGCCGATGGGTCCTTGTATAGTACTTTAATCATATCAATGAATCCTTTTCCTAACCCCATCCTTTCTAATACTGCCCATAGAAACGACCATTCCAACCTGTCAAATGCTTTCATAGCATCCAGGGATAGCATCGCCTTAGGTGTGGTGTCCTCTTTGTCTGCGTCTAGTACGTGCAGTATTCGCCTTATGTTATCATTGATCAGGCGACCTTTTATGAAGCCTGTTTGGTCCGGGTGAACTAAAGACGTCATATGCTTTTGCAATCTGATGGCTAATATCTTAGAGTACAGTTTGACATCGGTTCCGAGGAGGCTTAAAGGTCGGTAACTACCGCACTCAGTGGGGTCTTTGTCTTTTTTGTGAAGAACTGAAATGAGTGCGATATTTTGGTGTTTATGGAAGCTTCCCTCTTTGACTGAGTATAAGATCATATTTAGTAATAGGGGTCCAAATATGTCCCAGCAAGAAATGTACATTTCTGATGGGATACCGTCAATTCCGGGAGCCTTGCCGTTTTTCATTCCGGATATGGCCTTCTTGAGTTCTTCTAATGTGATCGGTGCTTCTAACTGTTTAGCGTCGTCCTCCGAAAGTTTAGGGAGAGTAATTTGATTAAGATATGTGTCTAATTTGTCTTGATCAAAGGTCGTCTCTGAATTATACAAATCGGAGTAGAATTCTTTGAATGTATCGTTTATTATTTCGGGTTCTGTTACTAGAGCTTGTTGTTTCCTAATGGCAGTTATATCTGCAAATTTTGCATTAACTCTTAGTCGCATGGCTAATAGGTGACTAGGTTTAGATCCTTGGAAGTACTGCTGTTGTCTTGTGCTGCGTATTTGCAGTTCCGATTTTTGTCTGTATATTGCTTTGATCTCTGTCTTTAGAATGTTAACTTGGTTTTCTAGTCTAGTAGAGTTGTTGTATTTTAAAGAATTAAAAAGAGTTGAGTAAAGCGTTTCCATTTCAGACAGTTTTGTGCTTTGATTTTTGCGCAATATGGAGGAAAATCTATCCGTGAAATCCTTGATCATACTCTTTACCGACATCCATAATATTCTGGGATCTTGCACCGAGTTTGCATTATCCCGTAGGAATATTGTGAGAGCTTCTTTAATTTGTGTAATGAATTCCTTGTTGTTAAGCAGCATAGAATTAAAACGCCATCTTGGGGCCCGGGAAGATAGTGTACCAAATGTTGCTTTCAGGATTAAGTAGCAGTGATCTGATAACGCATTGGGTGTCATTTCCACTTCATATTTATCAAATATTCTCGGGGATGCAAAGACGTAATCAATTCTGGATAGTGTGTTGTGTCTCGCCGAACGACAGGAGTACTTGCGGGTCATGGGATTAAGTGAACGCCATAAATCAATTACCCCTGTTGATTTTGACCAATCTTTTAATGCTTTAGATGAATTTTTTTGTTCGTTGGAAAAGGTAAGGTAAGTTTTGTCCATCCTTGGGTTCCAAATGGCATTAAAATCCGCACCTATTATATATGAGTACTCGGGATGGTTTAACATTTCTCCGGTTAGTGAAGTAAAGAAACCCACTTCGTACAAATTTGGGGCATATACCGCTGCCAACGCAATTTTCCTGTTATTGTGTATAATCCTAGCTATAGTTATGCGCACCTCAGCATCCGACCATACCCCTTTCAATTCGATATTTAATTTGCGTCTGACGACTATGGCTACCCCTCTAGTTCTCGTAACAAAAGATGAGTGACTAATATTATGGTATATGTTATCCGCTAACGTATTTATGTCTTCCTCTAAAATGTGCGTTTCGCTTAATAGAGCCACGTCCACATGTTCTTTTTTCATCAGTGTGAGCACGCTTTTGCGTTTGTGTTGTTTGTTTATCCCACCGGTGTTCCATACCATTATATTCAAACTAGCCATAATCTATGCATGTTTTTGTGTAGTTTTTGGTAATGCTTCTGGAGTGCGAAGCTACAATAGATGTACATCCAATTAGTGAGGTCCCGTTGAGAGCTGAGCTTAAAAACATATATATATACAAATAAAAATCCCCTATTTTCCCCTCACCCAGAAAGTCGTACAGGCCTGTGTTCCAAAAACACATCCTCCGCGATTGACTTTCTCCCATAGTCCGCCGGATTGCCCAAAATGAGCATTGTAATCTTAATCTTCCTATGCTAATTGCCATAGGATCTAACATTTCCATTCTATTGCAATAGAATGTCGCTTTTGGTCTTGCACCTTCCCTTACTGTAATGAAGTATTGTAATAAATGACAAAAAATAAAAATAAAAAAAAGAGAACAAACTTTCATCGACATATTCATTTGAACCCTCTACTAACGTGTGGGAAAAAAGGAAAAAAGGAAAAGATTGTAGAGCAATATTGACACCTTAATGTGAAGAACAGTGGAAAAGAACAATGTAAGGTAAAATATATATAAAAAATAGAGTAATGAGAAGAAAAAATTTAATAAAATAAAAATTAAAGGAAAGATATAGATAAGGAATGAGAGATAGAATAATTATCAACGTGGAGAAGCCACTAGAACCGAATTAACAGATTAGATAAGATAGATAAGCAGAGCCTTTTAGAGCTTCAATGTGCCAGTCACCATCAATGGAGTGATTACTTAAATTGTTAGAATAACCTTGTAGTGTTCATACGTTTAGGTGTGGTTAATTTTTAAAGTATTATTAAGGACAGATTGAACTTCATTCAATTGATTATCTCTATGTGTATACACACCGGATGTTTATTGTTAGAGTTGTAGGCCTTCGTTGTCATGGTGCCTTATATTCTAGAAGGTTGTAGAGTATACTAGTGCAATAGACTATTTTTATGTTCCAGAATGATCTAAGAGACCCAGGGCATTTGAGCGATAAACCCAGAATATTCCAGATAGATCTTTTTGCAATGATATGTATTTGTCTCGCCAGAGACCAGAGTCTGAAATTATAATGTATTACGAATCGTATTATACACAGTACACATTGTTATAGACGGCTTGCATATCGTCTTCTACCTTGATGAACACAATAAAGTCATTCTAACACTGGTATACATTGAGAAAGAGGCTTATCTGTTTCCGGCATTGTCGTCCTGCCTTGGGTTATTAGCTCCATTTCGCTTCAGAAAATCCTCAGCTTCTTTAAGTGTGTATACACCAGACCTGAGGCCGTCACTGCCCACGAATGATAACAGCGCCGGGTATGATAACCTTGGCTTGTGACCAGATTTGAACAGCTTTTGCATCACCTCCTTGTATGGTAGACGTCGAATGATGGCTTCTTTGCTCAAATCTTCGTAGATAAATATTGGTTTATCACCATAATTCAGATTCCCACGTTGGGTGCGAGCAAATTTGATGATGTAATCCCTTGTTGTAGTCTTCCGCAGAGTGACAATGATGACTCTTGGCCCGATGCTTCTATTCCCCCGAGAACCGATTCTGTAAACATGGTCCACTTCTGGCACTTTGTTTGGATCGTTGTTACCCAAAATCGTTGATAGCACTGTTGGAAAGTTGGTATCTTCGCAGTTTACTGTTTCATCAAGCCCCACAATGCGGATGTTATTCCGCCTGTGGTAGCGTTGGGATTCTAGTAGCCTCGCCGTCGCTTCGTTTTTAAGCACCTGTATTTCCCTACGGTATTCTTCTTTCACACTTTCTATATCTTTTTCCATCTCTGTCATGCCACCTTCGTTCGCCTTGACTGCCCGTGTAATTTCTGTCACCGTATTCTCCACTGACGTGATTCGCTTTGACTGTGCATCGATCGCTTTCTTGACTTCTTCTAATTTCTCATCGATGCGATCGAATTTAGCATCGATGCGATCGAATTTAGCATCGACGTTTGCCTCGAGCGCCTTGATGTGTGTAATCTGTTCTACCATCAGGTTAGTCAGTGTGTTGAAATCGGGTGGAGTGGTAGTACTGCTTGCTTCAATTGGCGGCATAGATGCAGTGACGGTGGCGGTGGAATCTTTTGCTATTGGTATTCTTTTATCCAGATATTTGGCTGCTCTCTCTTTCACGGAGCTTGATTCTGTCCCTTCTGTTATGTTGGTATCTATTAACTCTCTTTCGGGGACCGTAATCGATGGTCCCGGTAAATTTTCCTCTTCATTCTCCTCTTCGGAGCTTGTCGCCGTCGGCTCAGAACCAGCGTCGGTTAGGACGCGTCTTCTTAGTTTTGTTACGTCCTGCGCCGCTGAAGTTACCGTAGTTTGTTTCCCTACCGTCCTTCTACCTTTAACCATTTTGTCTTTTGATATGGTTAGTAGAGGGTCTTATCAATACATACGATGTGGTCTATTCTCTTTCTTTACTGTCCAAATAATGTTTTTAAACGAAATTAGCGTTGGTGGGAGCGGAGCAATTGCAAAATGCGTGCACTACATATTGTGCTAAAACCGGAAGTTTATATGAGTCCATTTTACGTAACCATGCCACGACTCCTGAGATTGCAAATAAAATGGACGCCTGTATTCTGCTGACGACAGACACCCAAGAGCTTGTGTGTAAGCAGCTGGAAACAAAAGAGGACGATTTTAATGAAAGACTTGAGAAGGAGAGGGTGAGAATAGCTCTGAACAAAGAAGAGTACAGATCTGTAGATGGTCACACAAATACTGAAACAATTCACTCTCAACGTTCCAAGGCATCAAACAGGCGGAGGGAAGCTGAACTCGCGGCTAAAGTAGAAGAGGTAAAGGCCATTCAAGTGATCCAGGCTCAGCAAACCAGTCTCCTCCAACTAGAGGGGGAAGAGGCAGCCATGCTGATGGAAATGGAGAAGATGAAGGTGCAGAGTCAACGTAAGCTGGAGGAGGAGAGGATGAAGTTACGGCAGCTACAAGCAGAGAAGGAAGTCCAGGTAGCAGCAGCCCGAGTGAGGGCATACAGTTCGGGAAGTGATCTAGACAACGAAGAAGAAGTCACTGACCATGAAATAAATACTGCTTACCAAAATCCTGAATATAGTGCTCCGCTACATCCTACAGCATTCCAACGTCAAGCATCTCCCAGCGCGACGGCAAACCAAGAGGCCTTCAGTCTAGCCGAAGCAATCACAAGTGCATTAAGCATGAATCGCCTACCTACACCAGAACCAACAATATTCAACGGTGACCCTATGAAATTTGTTGATTGGAAAATGACCTTCATGACCCTGATACACCGAAAGCCTCTCCCAACAAGTGATAAGATGTTTTATCTGAAAATGTACCTTACTGGAGAAGCTCGTAAGTCTGTGGAAGGATTCTTTTACAGAGACTCCGAAGAAGCATATAAAGGTGCCTGGAGAGTGTTGGAAGAGAGGTATGGAAACCCCTTCATTATACAAAGGGCGTTCAGAGACAAGCTAATGAGGTGGCCTAAGATAAACACAAACGATCCTCTGGCGCTCCGAGAGTTTGCAGACTTCCTACAGGGATGCACAGAGGCAATTCCACATGTCCGAGGGCTGGACATCTTGAACGACTGTGAAGAGAACCACAAACTGCTCAAGAAACTACCTGAGTGGATTGTGCGAAGATGGAGCAGGATCATCGTAGAAGAGCTAGATAAATCTGGAAGCTATCCAAGTCTTGCACACTTTTCAAAGTTTCTGAACAAAGAGGCACGAATAGCTTGTAACCCCATCGCTACCCCACTACTGTTGAACTCCAGAGCCCCAGACGAGAGGTTTTCCAAGAGAGCCAGAGCGTTGAATACAAGCACTCACATAAAGAGCAACATCGTGGAGACACAGTATTCACCCTATAGAGCCAGACCACCTTGCCCAATCTGCAAGAATGAGAATCATGGCATTGCTACATGCACTAACTTCGCATCAAGGTCTATAGAGGATAAGAGAACGTACATCTACCAAAATCACCTCTGCTTTGGATGTCTGAGGAAGGGACACTCCAGCAAGGACTGTAAACGGCGACATACCTGCAACACCTGCAACCGTCGTCATCCAACGTGTCTGCACGAAGAGAGGTCACAAGCACCAGAGACAACCCAGAGTGGCACATCTACTGCAAACTACCGGAGCCAAGAAGTCCGCAGAGTCGTGTCTCACACTACAACCCGATGTGCTTCTGCAACCTCAAGCATTGTCCCAGTCCTTGTGTCTTCAGTTCAAGAGCCACAGATAACGGTGCTCACTTACGCACTACTCGACACACAGAGTGATACAACGTTTATCTTAGAGGACATGCTTAAGGAGTTAAGTGTGGAAAGTCAACCTGTGAAGCTGAGACTCAGTACAATGACTGCTGTAAATACAGTTATAACCAGCAAGAGTGTCAGCAGCCTACAAATCAGAGGACTCCATTCTGCAAACAACATCAGAGTGCCACAAGCCTACACTCGTAGCTTCATCCCAGTAGACAAATCCTACATTCCTACTGGTAAAACAGAGCTACAGTGGCCTCACCTCAAGCATCTCGTAAACAAGTTACCATCACTTCTAGACTGTGAAGTGGGTATGTTAATAGGATGTGATTGTCCCTCAGCGCTAGCTCCACTCGAAGTCATCACAGGCTGTGAAAACGAACCTTTTGCACAGAGGACAGAGCTTGGCTGGAGCATAATAGGCTCATCTAACCCTCATCTGGACCGACAAGGGAGCCAGAGCTTTGTACATAGAGTGTCAGTAAAAGAAATACCAGCCCCGTCTACAACAGATGTCCTTAAAGTACTTGAGTCGGACTTCTCTGAAAGGAACTACGAGGACAAGTACGTGTCTCAAGAAGATGTTCACTTCATACAATTCCTCAGCGAGAACATCAGACAGAAAGAAGATGGGCACTACGAGATGCCTCTACCTTTCAAGGGTAGCAGCCCACCATCCCTACCAAACAACAAGAGACTAGCTACAGTCCGCCTCCAGTCTCTAAAGAAGAAGCTAAAGACGGATAAAGAGTATCACGAACGCTATAAGGCTTTCATGAAAGACATCATCGAGAAAGGTGACGCAGAACTTGACCATACCACTTCATATGGAGAGACCGCTTGGTACCTTCCTCATCACGGCATTTACCACCCTCAAAAGCCTGGCAGGCTACGGGTCGTGTTTGACTGCTCAGCAAAATTCTGTGCAGTTTCCCTAAATGACTGTCTATTGACCGGTCCCGACTTAATCAACTCCCTAATAGGAGTTCTATGCCGCTTCAGAAAGGAAGACGTGGCCATAATCTGCGACGTGGAAAGAATGTTCCACCAGTTCTTTGTCCACCCTGACTCTCTAAAATACCTCAAGTTCCTGTGGTGGAGGGAAGGTGATTTGGAAACGGAACCACAGGAATACAGGATGGCAGTTCACCTCTTTGGAGCTGCTTCGTCTCCTGGATGTGCCAATTTTGGCCTAAGGTACATGGCACACCAACATAGAGAAGACTACCCAGCAGCCTCAGCCTTCATTGAGAAGAACTTCTACGTTGATGATGGGTTAGCCAGCGTTTCATCAGTCGAAGAGGCCAAGAAACTGATCATCGAGGCACAAAAATTGTGCAAACGAGGAGGCCTACGCCTCCACAAATTCAACTCTAACCACAAAGACGTCCTCGACTGTGTGAAACCCTCAGAAAGAGCAACAATCACTGACCCTCTCGAACTTAAGTTGGAAGCGACCCCAACTGAGCATGCACTTGGCCTTCAGTGGTCTATAGACAACGACACCTTCAGCTTCAATGTCAACATGAAAGACCAGCCTTCAACCCGTCGAGGAATCCTCTCCATCGTCGCCTCTCTTTATGACCCACTCGGGTTTGTTGCCCCATTCACCCTGAGCGGAAAACGCATACTCCAAGAACTATGCCGCAGAGGCATAAGATGGGACGATCCACTGCCAGATGACTTAAAGCCACGGTGGGAGGAATGGAAGATCGGGCTATATAACTTAAAGGAATTCACAATCCCTAGATGCTATCACCCACATGACTTCGGCAACATCATCAAGACGGAACTGCATCACTTTGCCGATGCCAGCAGCATGGGGTATGGCGCTTGTTCCTACCTCAGGTACAAAAATGACAAAAATACAGTACACTCCAGTCTTGTGATGGCCAAAGCAAGAGTAGCACCCACAAAGGTCTCAAGCATCCCACGACTAGAGCTCTCAGCGGCAGTGGTCGCAAACAAATTAAGTGTGTTGCTGAAAAAAAAGAAAAAAACTGCAGATGAAGATCGATGAAGAATTCTTCTGGACAGATTCACAAGTAGTTCTGGGCTACATCAATAATGAGGCAAGAAGGTTCCATGTGTTCGTCGCGAACAGAGTCCAACTTATAAGAGAAAACACTGACCCAAGTAAATGGCACTATATCGAAACAGCAGAGAACCCGGCAGATCATGCCTCCAGAGGCCTTCAGGCATCTCACATTCCTTCAACAAACTGGATGTCAGGTCCTACATTTCTCTGGGAGCAAGAAGTACATCCCAAACTGAATCCCTTCGCAGACCTACTCGTAGGCGATCCTGAGGTTAAGGCTGTCCAAGCTTTCACAACCAAAGTTAACAGTTGTACAGACATTCTAATTCGCCTAAATCAGATCTCTTCTTGGTCAAAGATCCTGAAAGTAGTCGCAAGAATCAAGAGGCTGGGATCGGGAAAAGTACACAACACCGAACTGGTGACAGTCGAAGAACGAGAAAGAGCTGCCAAAATAGTGATCAAGCTTGTCCAGCAGCAAGCCTTCTCTCAGGAAATTATGCCAGGAAGGAGATGCTCTTCCAAGTTCAAGTGCTCTTCATTCCCTTGATCCAATTCTGCATCGAGAACTTCTCTGTGTGGGTGGAAGATTGAGACGCTCATCCCTCAGTCAAGAAATGAAACATCCCATCATTTTGCCAAAAGACAGCCCTATCACCAAGCTAATTACGGCTCATCACCACGCTCAAGTTTGTCACCAAGGCCGAAGTCAAACCCAAATGGAACTGAGAGCAAATGGATTCTGGGTCATTGGTGGGAGCAAATTAGTAGCCAAGCTGATTCACAACTGTGTACGATGCAGGAAACTCCGACGACCTACTGAAGAGCAGCAAATGGCTGAACTCCCTAAAGAGCGTGTGGAAGACTCACCGCCTTTCTCATACAGTGGCATGGACTGCTTCGGCCCCTTCCTGATTAAAAAGGCTCGAAAGGAGTACAAAAGGTATGGCCTGATACTAACTTGCCTAGCTTCACGAGCTGTCCACATCGAGATGATTGAAGACTTATCAACAGACTCATTCATTAATGCCTTGAGATGCTTCATCAGCCTCAGAGGAGCTGTTCGGCAACTTCATTGCGACCACGGTACTAACTTCGTGGGAGCTAGAAACCAGTTTAAAGAAGCACTCAAACAATGTGACGCCAGTTTACTGGAGATCTTTCTAGCAGAGAAACAGTGTGAATTTGTCTTCAACGCTCCATCCGCCAGCCATGCAGGTGGTGTCTGGGAACGTCAAATCAGGACAGTAAGAAACGTGCTGAACGCCACTATCGCTCTGTGTCCAGGCAGACTTGATGACGCCTCCCTTAGAACACTCTTCTATGAAGCTACAGCTATTGTAAACAGCCGACCACTGACAGTAGATGGTATCAACGATCCTATGGCGCTAGAACCCTTAACACCAAACCATCTCATCATAATGAAGTCTAAAATCGCTCTTCCACCCACTGGGAGATTTGTTAAAGAGGACATGTATGCAACCAAGAGATGGCGCAGAGTCCAGTACCTAATCGAACAATTCTGGAGCCGCTGGAAGAAGGAATACCTCCTGAACATTTCTACACGCCAGAAGTGGCACGTACCACGGCGTAACCTCAAGGTGAACGACATAGTCATCCTCAAGGACAGTAACCTGCCAAGAAGCCAGTGGCAACTATGTCGGGTCGTCGAAGCCACTCAAGAGAGCGACGGTCTAGTACGTCGAGTAAAAATACAGACTGGGGAGCGAAAAGATCACTCTACCAGACCTTCAGTCCTCGAGCGACCGATCCAGAAATTGGTACTCCTCCTCGAGAGTAATTAGTATAGAAACGCTTGAATTATATTATTTTGATGCTATGTGAAATCTAAAAGGAAATCCTGTATGACTAAATTAATTGTTTTGTGCTTATCCGTCATAGCAGGATTTGGTGGGAGTGTAACTGACCGCCAAGGGTAAAGATGCCTATCATCTTTACTGTCAGTAAGCTTTGATTTGCGTTGGTCTAGATGATCAAATTCTCTGTATTGGCTCAGGATACTGAGCTCTCTATTTATCTATTTAAGAAAAGAATATTTCGGAGCCACTTGTGCATTTTCATTTAGTGTCCACATGGGGGCAGAGCTCGTCTTCCTTTAGTATAAAGGTCACAGCTTCCTGTGTGACCAAGGCGGAAGTAACTCAGAGATAACGACGGAGCAGGCAGCGAATTATGTATGATAGAAGAACCTTACTCCAGTTAATTAACTACCCTTGGTAAAGCGGAATAAGGTATGTCGAACACTCAAATGTATTATTATTATTACTGTTGTTGAAGATATGTTGTTGTATATTTATATGTGTAACCGCCAAACATTTATAAACATATAAAGTGATGCACTCACGCAGTAGCTTCTAATCAAAGGCACCTGCTGCCGGACAAGTAACGTTATTATTTATCATTGTTTTTCCCTGAGTGCCTTTGTTATGAAAGACGAGTTCACCTTTAAATATCTTTGAATGCAATTGTTTGTTTGAACACGTTGGTATAATAATGACCAACATGTGAACAATATTGAACTGTGAAATATGTAACTAATTGTATGTTTGTGTTTGACTGTCCTATGCAGTTTTCACGGTGCAAACGAGGTGCAAACGGGGTGCAAACGGAGCAAATGAGGCAACCGTCACTACCTGTACAAACGACAAACTACCAAAGAAAAGCTACAGTACTGCTAAGCTGAAATGCAAAAGAGAAAATAAATAAAAGCATCTGTACGAAACATAACCGCATCTTTATTTCAACACCAAGCCGGGGGGCAGTTACAGTTTCCTTTTCAGTGGTTTAGACCAGTGTTTCTCAACTGGTTGGTCGCGACCCAAAAGTGGGCCGTGGGGCCCTTTTGAGTGGGTCGCGGATGTGTGTGGAAAAAATAAAAAAGTTAAACAAATAATTTTAATTTTTATATATACATATATATAAAAAAAAGAAATATATATATATATATATATATATATATATATATATATATATATATTTTTTTTTTTTTTTTTTTTTTTTGCACTACCTATCTTTGTGAAAGTGGCTTCTCAGCTCTGGTCCAGCTGAAGACAAAGCAGAGGAACAGATTGGACATTGAGCATGACCTCAGAGTTGCTTTGTCTACCATCACCCCAGACTCTGGTCAGGAGCAAACAATATCCCCAGTTATCCCATTAGTTCCCTGTGATGTTAAGCTAAGAAGTCTGCTAAGAAGGATATATTATTTATTATTATTTTATTTCATTGTGTTTTTATCCCTAGTTGCACTTTTGTTGCAACCTCAGTTGTCCCATTAGTTCCCCCAAACTTACTGTAGGTCTGTTATGTTAAGCTAAGAAGTCTGCTAAGAAGCATATTATATTATTATTTATTATTATTTATTATTATTATTATTATTATTATTATTATTATTATTATTATTATTATTATTATTATTATTATTATTATTATTATTATTATTATTATTATTATTATTATTATTATTATTATTATTATTATTATTATTATTATTATTATTATATTATTATTATTATTATTATTATTATTATTATTATTATTATTATTATTATTATTATTATTATTATTTTATTTCATTGGGTTTTTATAGCCCTAGTTGCACTTTTGTTGCACTTTTTTGTGTTTATTTCATGTTTTTAACAGTGCATGAAAGATTGTGTATTACTGCAAACAGAACATTTGAAATAAATCATAGTGGTTAAAAAATTTGGGTTGCGACTTAATGACTAAGGAAAATGTTGGGTCCCGAGGCTAGACCAGTTGAGAACCACTGGTTTAGACAATAAGATAAAAACCAGTGCATAATATCTACTCATAACGCAGTCATGGACAACCTTCCCATCTATACAGTTCGATTATAAATTCTTGTACCGGATCTCCTCTCTGGTAAACAAGAATACCCTGAAGACTCTGGCAGGAGCACTCATTCAAGGGTACTATGACTATGCGTGCACCTCATGGTACCAAAGCACCTCAAAGGCGCTTAAAACAAAATTACAAACATCACAAAACAAACTGGTCAGACTACTACTTGACCTTACCCCCAGAACCCACCTCACCCCTGCCCACTTTGACAACCTAGGATGGCTTAGAGTAGACGACAGAGTACAGCAACTTGCAATGGGCCTGGTCTACAAGATACACTATACGACTAAGGTACCCATGTACATGTCAAAATACTTCCCAAAGGTCAGTGAATACCACAACCACTACACCAGAGGAAGCTCAACAAATCATGTTAAACCCAGATTCGGCTCAAACAAGGGACTAAATATGTTTAGCAATTATGCCACATCAATGTGGAACGCCCTACCCAAAGCTGTAAAGGAATGTGAATCCCTACCCACATTCAAAACCGTTCTTAAAGAGCACCTACGGGAGGCTGCAATTCGAAACTGGCCACCGTAAATGCCCAAAACCCCCACCACCTCCTAATAGACAGTCTCCTCCCCACCGCATGTATATATTCCCTCCCCACCGTATGTATATTTCTCTCCCACCCACCCACCCCCTCCTAATGTACAGTCCCCTCCCCATCATATGTATATACTCTGTCAGGATCTAGGGGTAACAGAACTGTATATTTGAATACCGTTTAAGTCACAAATGTATCAGTACTAAATACCTATATGTCCCTATGCCATAAATATCGTGTATGTCATAAATGTCTATATGAATTGAAAATGGGGGACCCTGATGGAAACAAGACAAACGTCTTTCTCAGGTCTGCATCCCCTTAACAATTGTGTGTATTGAGCCGTACTGTATTGTACCCATTCTGCAATCTGTTAAATAAAGTTTTCATTCATTCATTCATTCATTACTGCCACAGTTTCCACATAAACCTGTCAGTCCTCGGAGTAATCTGCAACCATATAGCTCTTCCCAAGCTACAACGGCCTTGAGCATTTTACAGCGAAACCATAATATCCCATGATTAAAGCAGTAATGTGCGAGAAGCTAATCTTATTTAAGCGCCGTTCTGCGAGTACGCAGCAACATTCCATCCATCACGCGGCGTTGCTACTCCGGCGCTGTGGCCCCGCGGGCGCTCGGCCCGTTCCTCACTGCCCTCCTCCTCTGGTGGGGAACGTCCAGGGATGCTCTCTAATGCAGGTACAGACAGATTGCTCTGCAGCCTCTTCCTCCTGTAGGCCTGTGTGAGACCGAATGTAATCAAACTCAAAAAGCCTCCGACAGGAGACTGGAGCTTTCTTCATACACAGAGAGGAGCGTTAAACATTCAACACGAAGGCCACTTATGTTCCAAACTGGTGCATTCATAAAAGAAAGTGCCGTCCACTGAAATTCATTCAGGGTAAGTCGAGGGTAGACATTTCCAAAGACATTCACATCACATGACGTTGATGATGGCCTGATGCCTGATATAATATAGAATCAGGGGGTGGGAGGTGGAGTTGGCAGAGGTGATCTATTAATTCTGCTTATTTTTATGTGACTCACTCTATCTTTCTTTTTTTTATCGACTTTTTCTCCTTATTTTTAAATTTCTCTCCCATCCCAATTTCGTATTGCCAATTCTCCCCTCCCCTGTCTTGAACGTTGCTCAACTATGCCTCCCACTGGTCGGCTGTAGTGAGGATAGAAGCCTTGCATCACGTGTCCCCTCCGGTACACGAGGAGGCAGCCTGTCGCATCTTTTCACCAGACAGCGCGGACTCTTAGTGGCGAGGAGTAACGCGTGGGAAGCTCACGCTGCCCCCGATACTTCCTGTCCCTGCTGTGCAGGCGTCACCCAACCGACCTGTAGGAGTCGCTGTCCACAACGTCCAATCCCCACCCATCGACTTCCACCCGCTACCTCTGTCAATTGAGATAGTATGACGACTGGCCAAAAGCCGCAGGCAATGCTGACACCGGGATTCGAGACCGGAGTCTCTTGCATTGGTGACGAGCGCAATCTCCGCCTCACTCTATCTTTCTTTCAGGATATTCATACAACCCCAATTAACACATCCTGCCTTGTTCCAGTTAACACAGTCTGCCTCGTTCCAGTTAACACCATAGATATATATAGAACACTAGATAGCTTACCCGCGCTGCCGGCCGGCCAATGGAGAGCGACGTCGTCGTATGGCGGCCATCTTGCCCCAGGCAGCTCAGCTACTGATAACATTAATGTCTATGGTGCATGTACTATTTAAATAACCATAGATTGCTCAATTCTTTACCGATTTTCAAACGGGTTGGTTTGCTATAAACATCAAAGATGTAGTTATGATAAGTGCATACTTATAAAACATATCTTTTTTAAAGATGTTTTTTTACAAACCGCTTGAATCATAGCCACGTTAATAATGCTTGTAATAAACCAAACCGTTTGTAAATCCGTCAATATTTCAGCGAGTCAAGGCTGACTGGGGCAAGATGGCGGCGGTTCAGCGACGCTGGTGACTCCGCCTTAAGCTATCTAGTGTTCTATATATATCTATGGTTAACACAGCTTGCCTCGTTCCAATTAACACAGCCTGCCTCATTTCAATGAACACAGCATGCCTCGTTCCAATTAACACAGGCTGCCTCGTTCCAATTAACACAGACTGCCTCGTTCCAAATATCACTGCCTCGTTCCAATTAACACAGACTGCCTCGTTCCAAATATCACTGCCTCATTCCAATTAACACAGCCTGCCTCATTCCAATTAACACAGACTGCCTCGTTCCAATTAACACAGACTGCCTCGTTCCAATTAACACAGCCTGCCTCATTTCAATGAACACAGCATGCCTCGTTCCAATTAACACAGCATGCCTCGTTCCAATTAACACTACAGACTGCCTCGTTCCAAATATCACTGCCTCATTCCAATTAACACAGCCTGCCTTATTCCAAATATCACTGCCTCATTCCAATTAACACAGACTGCCTTGTTCCAATTAACACAGACTGCCTCATTCCAATTAACACAGCCTGCCTCATTCCAAATATCACTGCCTCATTCCAATTAACACAGCCTGCCTCGTTCCAAATATCACTGCCTCATTCCAATTAACACAACCTGCTTAATCTCAATTAACACAGCCTACTTCATTCCGAATAACCCCGGCTGCCTCGTTCCAATTAACACAGACTTCCTCATTCCAAATATCACTGCCTCATTCTAATTAACACAACCTGCCTCATTCCAAATATCACTGCCTCATTCTAATTAACACAACCTGCCTCATTCCAAATATCACTGCCTCATTCTAATTAACACAGCCTCATTCCAAATATCACTGCCTCATTCCAATTAACACATCCTGCCACATTCCAATTTCAGCTAAACAGATTAAGAGCGCCTGATACCACTACAGGAAGGAGTTTGATATTAGAATGTGAGTTGGGGCTGTTTCAAACAAATTCCGAGCACATAAAGGAGGAATTTCGGCACACATTCCTGACTAAAGTTGCCTCCCTTCCCCCGGTCTGTTCCTCATAAGCAGGATTGATGTCATGAAGCAAAAGGGATGTTTGTGATAAAATTTCAGCATATGACTTGGAGGGGGGGAGGGGGGGCTCCTCTGCTCTGTGGAGAATGAATGAAGCTGCACCACAGATGAGCACTAACACCCCACGGCCATAGACTGATAATGTGTTCTGTTACCACCGGCAGAAGCATCCAATATTGTATCATTTGAATTAGCTGGGATTGATGTGTCTGGTTGCTTTTCGCCCAGTTATGTTGGCATCAAATACGATCAGGCACACACTTTTTTCCAAAACATTATAATCACATCACATCACAACAATGTATTCATAGTTCTATAGCTTCCCTTCTTCCTATTAATGCCAGACACCTACCCAGGATAACCCTGTAGTTCAACCATTGGTTATCCAGCAGCAATTCCTCCATCAAGAATGCATTTGAAACAAGACGTCCACAAATGGAGTCGTTGCTTATGATGTATGTATCCAAACTGAAAAGATAGTGGAGATAGTGGGGGAAAAAAGGAGCAGCCCCTGGAGCAAAATGCAATCATTTCCATAACATTATCCTACACATCAAGAGCCATCTACTCCTCAACAGGATATGAGGTCTGAGATCAAACCTGTTCAAAGAGCGTCTTCTGTTTTATTAATGTTGCAGACGGCAATGAGAACTCGGCATGGGATTTTGAACGTCACCGATGTGAAGGTTTCAGCTTGGAGCTATAGATGAGCTATGTGAGGGTTGGGGTTGTAGGAACTATTTTCTGGCCAGCAGAGTTCTGGAGCTCTGCAGCAGAGTCTTATATTATTCAGACAGCACGTCTCAGCAGGTTAAAGTAATGACATCATCAGCGCGTAGAGCAGCTGCGGAGAGCCAGTATCCATATCACCCCAGGGTGTATCACTGTGAAGGCTGAGAGAAAGCAGCAGAATGACATATATAAAACTGACTAAGCAAACCATATTTACTCAAAGGACAGGGTTACTGAACTCTGGTCGTTGTGAATGTGGAGTCAGAGGGAGGGAGGGAGGGAGGGAGGGAGAGGGGGAAAGGCTGCAGTAACCGGTTTACATTTAAACCTGCCGAGGTTAGTGTCTTCGGAGCGTCGTTGTTTATGTTCACACAAATTGCAGAGCCCTGAGGTGCCTCATTGGTGATGAGATCAGTTGGGGGGGGGGGGGGGAAGAGAGAGAGAGAGAGAGAGAGTGTGTGAAAGCTGCAACAGTCACCACACCCCATTTCTGCTGTGACTATGTATTGTAGTCTGGAGAGCAGCTTAGGTTAAAGACCAATAGAAGCCAAAGAGTTGATATACTTAAATCCCCACTCCACACTCACTTACTTTAATATAAAAACATTTAAACATGCCCTTTTTATATACCATGAGATCACCATTTTCTCAGGTGACTATGACCACCTGAGGATGATCATTACTGTTGGAAATTGGAATATACCCCATATTGGAATATGCAGTATGCCTGGGATTACTGTGTAACTGAGACACAACTATGAACTGCTTGAACTATGTGTGTTGCATGATGTCTCCCCCACAGCTGTGCCCAGAACATTTGGACATTATTGACTAATTAATATGTGATTGGGCGCAGCTGTGGGCAAACGACCGTGTCGGGAGGGGACCTGCAGGGGATTGGCTGACAACCAACCAATTGGCTGCATGAGGCGGAAATGGAGACGCACCTGCGTTTTATAATGGGAGCCCACAGTAAAGACGGCGAACCATTCTTGTGTGGGAGTCTCCGATAAGTGTGTTGCACTCCCTTCAGTCGCATCCTCCAACTTCGTCCTCCATCCATCAATCTTCTCCTCCACTGCGGCCGCAGAGGTCTACTCATCTGGGGGCTCCTCGATGCACCATCTCCCTTTGGTTAACTCGCGTGGTTGTGTGGTTGGATGACAGGCAACAGCAAGCCACTGATGGAAGTTTCCTCTCCATTAGGTGTTTGACTGTACAGAACTGACCAGACGTGGACGGAGCCAACGTCACTTTTTCTACATGGAGATTTTTCATGAATGCACCACAATTGTCTTTTCCTTCTGCCCGGCGTATTTTCTTGGACCTACAATCCTGTGTTGGTTGTGCTTTATACCCCAGGGCAGCGGCATACGGCTTCACTTTCAATTATCTTGTTGATTTGCCCTTTTCCAAATTCCTAGGCTGTCTCCCCACGTTCACGTCTCTCCCATTTTCACATCCATTGTGTGTGTTTTCAAAAGCGCTCTCAAAGAGCACCTACGGGTGGCTGCAATTAGAAACTGGCCCCGTTAAATGTCCAAACCCCCCCCCCCCCCCCCAGCCACCCACCCACCCACCCAATCCCCTCCAATGTACAGTTTCTTCCCCTTCAAATGTATATGGCTTGTATGTCACAAATGTCTTGATGAAACAGTACTGCCTGGTATGGAAACAGCACGGTACAGGACAAGAAGGCCCTACAGAGAGTGGTGCGCTCAGCCGAGCGTACCACGGGTATTGCACTACCTCCCCTGCAGGTTCTATACAACCAGAGGTGCAAATCCAGAGCCTGCAGAATAATGAAAGACCCCCACCACCCCAATAACAGCCTGTTTCAGCTGCTGAGGTCAGGCAGACGCCTGCGAACCCCAGCTACTAGGACAGAGAGGCTTAGGCTCAGCTTCTTCCCCCAGGCCATCAGAGTCTTGAACAATGAACATTGAGTACCACAGAACACTGAACTATCCACACATAAGCACACATGAGCACACACACGACACTCACGCTGTGCACGCTCACACACTAGCAGCCACTTTGACACTTTAATGATGCCGCACACACCCACACTTATTGCCAAAAGGAAAGGCCACTTTAAACTAGTATTAGCAACAGTAACAGTGTATTGTACTACCAAAGCTACCTAGCATGTCCTATATACTCTGTAAATAACTATGTACAAATGCCGAGATGTCACACCATGTTGCCTGTTACCTGTTATTGCACAATGTTTTTTGTATTGGATTCTATTATATGTTGTACCACTGTATTGCACATCGTTGCGGGCAAGACCACCCGCATTTCATTGTATACTCGTATGCCGTGACAAATAAAACTCTTGACTTGACTTGACTTGACTATGTCATGTATGTCATAAATGTCTTGATGAATTGAAAATGGGGGACCCTGATGTAAACAAGACGAAAGTCTTTATCTGGTCTGCATCCTCTTAACAATTGTTTGTATTGAGCCGTACTGTATTGTACCCATTCTGCGATCTGTTAATAAAGTTTTCAATCAATCAATCAATCAATCAATCAATCAATAAATCAATAAATCAATCAATAGTATAGGTAAGTCCACGGCAGGTAGGTTATTTGTGTTTCCCCGTCGTCTTCCCCCTCATATCTCCTTGCTCGACACACACTAGCCTCATAATATACCAGTCGCTAGGCAGAGCTTTGTGTTGCATGCCATTGTGTAATTACGGGTATTTGATTGAGTGCATACTTAGCCCTGTGACTGTCTGTAACCGTGAGTGTCAAACCTGAGTGGCTCATAGTTAAGAGCTTGAGTGAGTATCGATATAGTGTCCAGGGGAGCTTATATATTAAAGGCAGCCCAAGAGTGCTTCCGCGTTTCCTCTGATTGGGCGACGCCCCACGTGACAACGCCTAGCACGCCCCCGCGGCAGAGCGGCAGAGCGGAACGGCAGCGGCGCATAGGTTGCCGCGGCATTATGCATTCGTAATCCCCGCTGTTTTAACATCGACGTTAGCTCAACTCGTTCCTCAGCTTGCTGTGGATCTTGCGGTCAGTTGGTGACAAGTTTGAATCACTTCAATTTTTATTTTTTTATTTTTTACGTTTAATTCATTTATCGCCTCTCTATATAAACGTAACTAGCGTCTGTCTTTCTTTCGCCGGTTAAGTTTAGGCATTCTTTCGGAGTTGGTTAAGGTTAGGGTTAAGTTTAGGCATTCTTTCGGAGTTGGTTAAGGTTAGGGTTAAGTTTAGGCATTCTTTCGGAGTTGGTTAAGGTTAGGGTTAAGTTTAGGCATTCTTTCTGAGTTGGTTAAGGTTCGAGTTTGTCGCAGAGCATGGCAATAGAATGCCTGTCTTTCTTTCACCGAAGCAGCAGCCTATTTCCGCTCTGCCGCGCGCCGCGATAAGCCGCGGTCACATGGGCGTCGTGGCCAATCAGAGAAACGCGAAGCACTCTTGGGCTGCCTTTAATATAGACGCGTCCAGGGGTGTAAAGTACTTGAGTAATTGTACTTCGTTACAATACTTAAGTACTGTTTTTGGGGATTTGTACTTTACTCAAGTATTATTAGGTGTGTATACTTGTACTTTTACTCAATTACATTTCAGAGAAAAAAAAACATACTTTTTACTCCTTACATTTAAAATGCAGACCTACAAAGTACAAAGTACAAATCTCGCAGGTCCAACTATTTTAATTTGTATATTTGTTTCTCTGGCCGGACTAACGTTAACGTTATTAATCCTGCGGCCGCACTTTATTTAAAAACAGCCAATCAAATCCCCATCAATGGAAAATGAACCCGCCCATACCCATGCTGATTGGTCCTTGTGCAAGACTAGAAAGCGGGGATCTTTGATTAACACTTTGAGTGCCACGGACACAATTTGTCATTAGTTCATGCCGCCAGTTGAGTGCCACCAACGACATATAGCGTTTGTTTGTCGTATTTCTTTTTATTAGCGATTTGAATTAATATTTCATCAATCGCGCCTCACGCTAGTGTTGCAGACTCTCTCTGAGCTCAATTGGGAAAATACCGCCCCCTATCGTCTCTCCGTGTGTAACTGCACCCCATTGGTTTAGACTGATGGGGGGGGGGGTCCAGCCTCCTCATGTTATTTCTCCGGCGAGGCATCTGAAGAGACCCAAGTTGATCGCCGACCCTCAGAACAGCGTGGAATTGGTATTTGCAGTACCCAACGCTGAATCAATAAACGTGATCGATATTTGGAATGGCGATCAGGAATTGGAATAATCTTTTTGGATAACATCTGATCTGAGGTAAGCAATTTATTTGACCAGTCTTGGGGTAATCGGATCTGTTTTGACCTATATATCAGCCTGTGCCCCATGTGTGTGTGTGTGGCTGAGTGTGTGTAGCTGATCAGGAAATGAGAGAATATATTTTTCAGATCGCTTCTATAGCGTGCATAAGTACACATATACTATCGATAATCTAGCGTTTATTTGAAAACGATTCATAAATAGGCGGAAAAATGACAACGTTTTTTGTGTATGCCAGAATATTCCAGTAAAGGGCGTTTATCATGGAATCTATATATTTCCCTGAAAAACGAGGGCTTTTCAAAATGCTATAAAACGGAAATGAACCCATTAAAAAACCATCCGTCTCGACAATGTTGATTGCAAACAAGTCATTGATAAACGACGGGCAGATTAGACACATAGCCATAATTTAAGACAGAGATTATGCGTTTAGAGCGCTATCATTGAAGTGGGGTGGTGGCATCCAACGATAAATAGTGCACGCCACGCTGGCAATCAAAGTGTTAAACACCTGCTATCAAAATAGAGTCAGTAAAAAGGTTTGACTTTTTATTACTTGAGTACATTTAAAAGTAGAAACTTTTACTCAAGTGTTTTTAGCCAGATACTCAGACTTTTACTTGAGTAAGATTTTGAGACGGTACCCATACTTTCACTTACGTATAATTTCTGGGCACTTTTTACACCCCTGATAGTATCTTTTTATTTTTTTAATGCAGGACTTAGGAAGTCTTTATTTGGCATGCAAACGACACACACATGCGATGGGCGGCACACACACACAGGAACACACACATACAATTCTCTTGTGTCGCCTAATGCGATTGAGTCTCTGCACTTGACCCATCCCGTCGTCCTTCCCCCCAAGGGCAGCCGGGAGCAGATAGGGCGTCGACGTGAGCCGCGCCCCGGGGACCAATCCAAGTGCTCCTGCTCGTCTACGTCAAGGACGCCACAGCGTTAGCAATCAGTTGTGGTGCATGTTTTTCCATTGGGTTTATCTTATCAGGGGGAAACCCTTGCGAGCACGGGGAGAACATGCAAACTCCACACAGAAAGGCCTGGGAGATACCCCACCTGGGTACCTGGCATCATGGAAACCTGGTCCCCAAGCGGGAATCGAACTCTGGACCTTCTTGCTGTGACCACTACACCACCGTGCCGCACCGTGCCGCATTCTGTGCATGGTGTTTTACATCCCAAACCTTTACTCGTGTAGGCGCCATTGGGTGTTATTTTGTGTGGAAAACATGATGTTGGCTATTGTGGTAATTTCCTATTGTTGTGTGTGCCGCCATTTTGCCACCTCCATTACTCTCTCTCAATGCCGGTAGGCCAGGGTACCGCCCAAGCCATTATACTGGCTGCTACGGCCACATACGGTAGGGCTTCTTCATCACCAGGCTGCGCTCAGGCCGCCAGTAAGCAGATATTTCCTATTCCCGTATCCCGTTGCGTTTTTCAACACATTAACACACTAACGTAAAATTTCCAAATAAAGATTTACCTCTGTTACTCTGTTGTCTGCTGTGTTGCTGTATCGGGAATCTGTGGGAACTATAGTTCAGGCTGATTTCCTCGAACGGTGACATTTATATCAAAGATATAATCTAATCTAACTCATGACACAAAAAGCGGCAGAGGACTTCTGGGAGGGGAGGAGGATGTAAGACACGCTTCCCCACCGCTCCTGAGTGTGTGACTAAACTTTCATATTATACTCTTATCAAATTGGACACACATGTGTTAAGTAGGTGTTTGAACAGTCATTCAACCCGAAATTGATGAAATATCGGTGATATCAGTGCGGAAATATAACTTATAATGCCGTATACACGAAAAGGAGGCCCAACACCAGACACCCATGAGGCCGGTGATGAAACCGGGATCCTAACTGCTGGACTACTACAAGCCATGATGGGCTCTCTTAAGACCGATATCTTTGCTAAAATAGACTCCCTTTCAAACTCTCTCAGATCGGAGATGCTGGCAGTCAAAGACGAGCTAAAAGAGTCTATTGAGAAAGTACAAAACAAACTTGATACGCAAGGAGAGGTTATAGTGGAGTTGGAACGCGGCGCAACATATAACAGCACCCGCATCCGTGAGCTGGAAACCACCGTCGGCTCCATGGTGACTAGGGTAGAATACCTAGACAACCGTTGCGAGGATATGGAGAGCAGAATGCGGAGAAACAACATCCGACTGCTAGGTGTACCAGAGGGAGTAGAGGGTCCACGACCAACTGAATACATAGCCGGGCTGCTCCAAAAGCTACTCGGCCTGGAGGAGAAGCCGCTACTGGACCGAGCTCACCGCACCCTGCGAATCCGCCCCAGAGAAGAAGAACCCCCACGGCCGTTTGTCATCAGAGTACATTTCTTCCACGTTCGCAACGATATGATGCAGCAAGCGGGGAAAAGGTCTCCCCTGCTCCTTGATGGGAAAAGGATCTCCATCTTCGCAGACTATACAACGGCAGTAGCTAAGAAGCGAGCTAGCTTTGGTGAGGTGAAACGCCTGCTGAGAACCTGCACTGAAGTGAAGTATGGACTTGTTTATCCTGCAGTTCTCAGGATAACGTTACCGGACAACTCGACACACCGATTCGAAGACCCAGCTCTGGCAACCGACTTCACCCAAAAATATCTGAAAACGATGAACGTGCCTAAATAACCAAAAGGTCGCATAACTGGTCGTACTGGCAGGTTAGCCGACAAGCTAACTAGCAGGCTAGCTGGCTGTGCTAGCTGTTTGACTGAGCCAGCTAACCTAGAATGGACTATCGAGGACTCTCGGAAAATGTTAAACTTTCACTTCTTGTCCTGGCGGGTGAGTACATAAACACGAACACTATATAACCTATCTTTTGTGTTATCCACAATAAGCATACAACATTATAACTGTTTACCACCAGTAGCCTACTTAGCCGACAGGCTAAACAACATGGCAGCGTTAGCTGTTTGACTGATGTAGTCAGCCTAGCTGTCCTAGCAGAAGCAACAGATAACATGAACTGTTGCTTCGGCACTCTTCATTTTTTTTTTTTTTTTTTACTCTTACTTTTTCTCTTACCTTTGTCGAGGAGTAAACTACACAATTGACTGCTGCTGTAACGTGTCCCTCAAACGTAGATAGGTGATGTAACACGTATCCTCTATTTCACCTAGTAAATATAACATTACTTAGGCCTTTCGAAGCTATATTTTCCAATATGTTATGGCACCAAACAAGACTCTGGCAGCTAATCAGTTGACTTTTGAATGTCAACGAATTAGTGTTTATAAAAAAATAATAAAAAATGAATCAAGTGAAATGTATATGTTTTTTGTTATTGCTTTTTTTTTGTATATACTTTCTATGTGTGTGTGTATATGTGTATATATATGTATGTGTGTATATATGTATATACACTTTCACACATGTATTTTGAGGGCTAAACAGCTCTCTAAAAGTGTACCAAAAGTTATATTCTAGGTGGACATAATGTATGTACTGTAATACCAATGCTTAACAGTTCACACACTTGATTTATATTTGATGTTCATGTTTGATTTTTGACTTATCTTGTACCAACGGTCACACACCTCAGGTAGTATAGAGGTAAAGGAAATATGATTCCTCACAGTGATGTGGACATATTTCGAGCTCGAAAAGGAAGCTACTTAGTAAGGGTTAAGGGTTGCCCGAGGGGCCAAATCGGGCATGTTAGGGGTAGGGTAATTTCTCTCTCTGTATTATGGTACCAACCAACTTTATTAGTTTTTATTTTTATTTTTTTCTTATTTCTATACTGTTACATCATGACATCCGAATCTTTACAACAGTCTCAGGGAGACAAAACAACTAATGCAAAATGGCAGATACCTTAATTGAATATATTTCATGGAACTGCAGAGGCCTTCAAAAGCTTACTAAAGTAAAACAAGTTATGAACAGGATAAAACAACTAAAAGCCAAGATTGTGTTTTTACAGGAGTCACACTTATTAGCGAACGACACACCTAAAATACAACGGAGGTGGCCAGGAAAACACTACACTATTTTATAAAAGAGCTGAACCTACTGGATATATGGAGGCACCTAAATCCATCAAAGAAAGAATTTTCCTGTTATTCGAGTACATACAAAAGTTACTCCAGAATAGACTACTTTCTGATATCAACAGAACTACTACCTAACATTAGAGGATGTAAACACAACAGCATAGTCATATCAGACCATGCAGCTGTATCTATGGTATATGTGGAACCAAAACTGATACACAAACCTCATAAATGGAGATTTCAAACAAAATGGATGAAAGATCCAACATTTTTACTTTTCTTGGGAGAACAAATTGATATATAATTTGAAATTAACACGAATCAAACGTCAGCCACAATTAGATGGGAAGCCTTCAAGGCATATATTAGAGGTCAAATTATAAGCTACACAAGTAGAACGACAAGAGAAAGAACGAAAGAAATTAGAGATCTGGAATCCAAAATAAAAATGTTTGAGAATGAAAGGTTTCAGAAAGGACAGAACGAACATCTCATTTCAAAACAATTATTAATACTCAGAACTCAATATAACGAGAAAACATATGATAAAGCTGCTGCAAATGTGATGAGGCTAAAACAGAATTATTACGACCAAGGAGAAAAACCTGGTAGACTCCTTGCATGGCGCATCAAAAAACAACAGACTGAGAGGACAATCACTAACATAGAGGACGGCAATGGAAATAATATAATCGATCCATTAGAGATTAACACAACATTTAGAACCTTTTATGAAAAACTATATAGCTCAGAATATAACATTAGTGAAGTTACACAAACTACATTTCTTGATAACCTTAACATCCCCAAAATCTCTGAAGAAAGAAAAAAAAACCTGGATGAACAATTAAACATAACAGAGATATCAGAGGCCATAGGAGCATTAAAACCTGGAAAAACAGCGGGACCAGACGGCCTCTCAATTGACCTATATAAACACTTTAAAGATAAATTAGTGACCCCCCTTTTTGAGATGTACCTAGAATCCTTTGAAAATGGTTACTTACCCGCATCAATGAAAGAGGCCCTGATTATCCTGCTCCCAAAACCAGGCAAAACCAATACTAAATGCGAGAACCTCCGTCCTATAAGTTTGATAAACAACGACACCAAAATCCTTAGTAAAATCTTGGCCAAAAGAATAGAGAACGTACTTCCAGAGATAGTGGGAGATGATCAAAATGGATTCATAAAAGGGAGACAGGGATTTCACAATGTTAGACGGGTCTTCAACATCCTATACAACCAAAAAGGAGAGAGGGACACAGGTCTTCTCTCGCTCGATGCGGAGAAGGCCTTCGATAGGGTGGAATGGGCTTATCTTTTTGATGTTATTGATCGATTTGGATTTGGAAATTACTTTTGTAACTGGATCAAATTACTACACCTAAACTCTGTAGCTGAGGTACTAACAAACGAAGTGACATCTAAACCCTTTAATATCACCAGGGGTTGCCCTCAAGGCTCGCCTTTATCACCGCTCCTGTTCATTTTAGCTATCGAACCGTTAGCAATAGCAATCAGGGCTAACAGACAGCTACATGGGATTGAAATCGGTAATAACGATCACAGAATAGCCCTTTTTGCGGACGATGTCATTTTGTTCCTAAAAAACCTAGATACATCGATACCTGCACTGCTCGATATAATTGATCAGTTCGGTAGTATCTCTGGATATAAACTAAACGCCTCAAAATCATCACTTATGCTGCTTAATGACAACGAGAGAAAAACCGCTGACCAACAAGAATTTCCTTTCAAGCTCTCGAACAGCTTCACCTATCTGGGCATCAAAATAATACCCCAAATAGAAAATATAGCATCAATAAACTATGAACCTATGATAGACTCTGTATTCAAATCCATAGAGAGATGGATGTTCTTGCCCATCTCTGTGATAGGGAGGATAAACATACTAAAGATGTCCATACTACCAAAGTTCCTATACTTATTTCAAAATATCCCTCTGGCACCACCGGTAAGAATGTTCGGAAAGATTGCGTCTCTCATCTCAAAATGTATATGGCGCAAGAAATGTCCTAGAGTCCGCCTATCTCTGTTGTATCCTCCATTCGATGCAGGGGGGTTGACCTGTCCTAACCTTCATTGGTATTACCTGGCTGCACAATTGAGAACTGTAATGTTTTATTTTTCTAAGGAAGAACCACCATCATGGATGGGAGTGGAAGCATACCCAATGCAACTACCACTACATTTATACATGTATTCAGCTGAGCCAAAATATTTAAGAAAACATACTACACACCCCATAGTGCTCAACATGATTAATATATGGTATGAGGTAAAGAAATTTATGAAAATAAACAACTCCATATCGCAATTCAGCCCAATCTGGGGAAACGTCTCATTTAAACCAGGCAAACTGGATGCCGGATTCAAACTATGGGCAAAAGAAGGAATAAGTCAAATATCTGACCTTTACAAAGATGGGGTCTTGATACCTTTTGAGGAACTATCAATAAAATACAACATCCCAAGGAAGCATTTTTTTAAATACTTGCAACTGAGAAGTTTCATTCCCTCTCAGCAAAACCAGTCACTGGCAATTCCTACACTTTCATCTTTAGAAAAAATTATCATCAAGAACTGCAACAGCAAAGGCCTGTTATCAATGTTCTATAACTGGATTGTATCTGGTTCAGACGAGACGTCACTATCTAGATTGGAATCATGGAGGCTGGACTTGGGAGAGGAGATCTCAAACGAGGACTGGAACAGAGCATGCGAGGAGGCTCAGACACAAACAGCCAACACTAGCTTAAAACTACTTCAATACAAATGGCTGATGCGGACTTATATAACCCCTGTCAAATTGAATAAATACAACAGCAACACACCAGATAGGTGCTTTAAATGTACCAAGGATCGGGGAACTTTTATACATTGTATTTGGGAATGTGACAAAATCAAGAAGTTCTGGGGGGAGGTGGTGAATAAAATCAAAGATATCCTGTCAGTGAATATCCCACTAGACTCCAAAATGATATTGTTACATTTATATCCAATAAATCTGAACCTGAGAACCAAACAATTTAAATGTATTGATTTTGCTATACTACAGGCAAAAAGAACAATAGCTTTCAATTGGAAGAAAATAGACGCACCCACAATCGGTGCTTGGATTAAAAACATGGCACAATGCATGTCTATGGAGAGAATAACGTATATCCTCAGGAACAATATAGAGATTTACGAGAATATATGGAAACCATTTAATGAATATCTGAGAAGGGAAGATATAGGAGGGCTGCTATAGGATGAGTCCCCCCGCTCTCTCCCGCGGTCAGCCGTGACCCGGACCCCGGGAGAGACCGGAGACACGTCAGTGAAGGTGATGTAAAGATGTCATTTATTTTTATTTATTTTCATTTTTATGTACATTTTCTTTTCCTCTTTTCAATTATTTATATTTGTGTACGAGCTATTCTAATGGAGGTACAAAGGAATGTACATATTATTTCTGTATGAGAACAGTAAAAAACAAAACCAAAGATGCTAAGAGAGAGAAAAGGGGAGGGGGGAGGGGGGTATGTGGGTATATGTATAATCTTGTGGAGAAAAGGAATTAAGAATAACTGACTACAATGAAAACCTGAAATGTGTACTGTAAAACCCAACAAAAATATTGTACTAGAAGAAAAGGGAGGTTTAAAGGAAATAGAAGGATACAGGAGGAAGGAGGTTCAAGGAGGGTCCCTGGACCCATGACGCGCATATTTACCTGAGTCAGAATTAAAAAAATTTTAGAGCAAGTATTATAATTTGATATGATGGTTTAAGGACGACATACACTAAGTATTAGTACCAAATATCTGGGAAATCAACTGATGTGGGATTAATAGCCAAGGATGATGGGGTATATATGTATGTAAAACAAAATGCAAGGTAAACTGAGGTAAAAACTTTTCTATATATCCCTGTTCAAGGAAGATATACATATCGTCATTGGATTTTGTACAGACCAACGAATGTGCGATTACTATTCACTGCCTCTCCCCCCCCGCTGCTGAATCCCTCATTCACGCCTTCATCTCCTCCCGCCTGGACTACTGCAACTCCCTCCTCACTGGTATCACCTCCCGCTCCCTCCATAAACTGCAAATGGTCCAAAATTCAGCCGCCCGCCTCCTCACTAACACCCGGTCCCGCGAACACATCACTCCTGTCCTCCACTCCCTCCACTGGCTCCCCATCAAACACCGCATTAACTTTAAAACACTACTCCTCACCTTCAAAGCCCTCCACAGCCTGGCCCCCCCCTACCTGACTGATCTCCTTCTCCCCTACCGCCCAACCCGTTCCCTCCGGTCCTCCTCCACTGCCTCCCTCACTGTCCCGACAGCCTGTACGTTAATGCCAAGCAAGCAGTGCAAAAATGCTTCCGCATTCGTCACCGCACGCTAGTGCGGTAAAGCGCCCTTCTTTTCAGACAAATGCTACCGTGCGTGCACCGGCGGCGGCGTGCTCGCTCAGGTGCGTGCGTGCGCCGGCGTGCTCGCGCGAGGTGCCCGCGCATGCGCATGAGATCCCGCCTTGAGCGGAGCTCAATATATATAAGTCACCGCCCCTTATTCAGTATCTACCAATAGCTCAATTGGCAAGGACACATGGCTGTGGATCCTATGGCTTGTTTGCTGGCGAGTTCGAATCCCATCGAAAATATTTTTTAACGTGATTTTTTTTTAACGTGTATTATTTCGCCGGTTAAGGTTATTTCGCCGGTTAAGGTTAGGCATGGTTAAGGTTAAGGTTAAGGTTAGGCATTGTTTCGGAGTTGGTTAAGGTTAGAACGGTTAAGTTTAGGCGCTGTTAAGGAGCTGGTTAAGGTTAGAGTTTGTCAAAGAGAATGGCAATATAATTTCTATGGTTAAGGTTAGGCATGGTTTCGGAGTTGGTTAAGGTTAGAACGGTTAAGTTTAGGCGTTGTTAAGGAGCTGGTTAAGGTTAGAGTTTGTCAAAGAGAATGGCAATAGACAGCCTATTTCCGCGCGACCTGGGCGCTGGGCGGCGGAAAATGAAAGGCGCATTACTGCATGCCACTACGTTAAATTTTTGCACTGCTTGCTTGGCATAAAGCTACACGCAGGAGACGCGTCCCGACATCCAAGCTCAAAAACTTCGGAGATCGGGCCTTCTCTCGCACTGCACCCCGACTCTGGAACTCCCTCCCCCAGTCCATCAGAGACTCCCCTACACTCTCCACCTTCAAAGCTCGCCTCAAAACCCACCTGTTCTCCCTTGCCTTCAACCCCCCCCACCCCTAAACCCCCCCCTCCCCTCCAACCTGATTGATATGTCTCTAGTCTTTTTTTTTTTTTTTTGTGCCATCAGGCTGTCTCCCCCGTTCCCCCCATGGTCTCATGTTCCTTTGTTTTTGTTTCTTTGTTGTTTTGTTTTGTTTCTTTGCTTTCGCCTCTTTGTTTGTACCCCTGCTCCCGACTACTGTCAGCGACTTCGGGTTTTGAGAAGCGCTATATAAATTAAATGAATTATTATTATTATTATTATTATTCAAAGAATGACTTAATAATTGTATATATTCTTCTTTCTGCGAGAACGGTATTTTTGTATTTATTTTTTATTTTTCTCTTTATGGTTTAGGCCTGTATAAGGGCGATGTACACTGTCTGTGTAACCTGAAAAGCCAAACGGTGGAAGATTGACAATCAAAGATGTTATTATTTGTATGTTTGTGAATATAAATGCAAATAAAAATTGAGTTTAAACTCATGACACCCAGCCTCTCAGTGGAAACCATTTAAATGCACTTCTACTGTATATATAAATGGTAGTTGGGGGAGGGGGGTTATGAAGGTTGAGTGAAGGAATAGATCAATTTCTGCAACAGCAGCCCCCCCCCCACAATACCTGAGTACCTACTGATAAGATGTGTCATCTCCACTATGTCTCCCACAGAAGAACGAAATGTGGAGGGGCACATTTGTCATTTCCATCCCCCTCCTCAGCCCACTGCCCTCATTTAACCTTCCCTGTCCTGCTGAATGGGCTTCACAACCCACCGAGTTGTCTGCCGTGGACCTCCAGCAGGGCTGCCATCCAGAGGGAGGAGTTAATTGAAAGGCTGTTCTCCTCCCTCCATGTCAGACAAGCTGTTATGGCGTGCTGGTCATTGTCCTGGGAGAGGGACGTTTCCACTAGTGACCCAGAGAGGGCTGTAAGTGTGACTGACCTGCCCCAGATGAACCCCTCTGACCTTCACGCTGGCCGTCCTCCACTGCAGGGCAGGGGGGGGGGGGGTCGTCATTAAAGCCAGGTCTCACGCTGGGAGGGTCGATGGTCTCACTCGTCCCGCATTGTCCACACTGACACTTAACCTTGCAGCGTGTCACTCATTGTGGATCATCCTCTCTTTAGGCCCATTCCTGACCAGCGGTCCGTTCAGGTCCTTAGAAAAGCGTCCGTCCGATCGACTCTGACAGACCAACGAGGGTGTGGGCGGGCGGGCGGGCGGGCGTGTTTGTAAATGGGTTTGTCCGGTCGGCTAAGAGAAGAAAGAGATACGGCGACCTTTTGACTCTCCGTTAACAGTCATGGAACATGTGTCATCATGGTATTCGGAGTCCCGGGATGCCCAGAATGAGATGAGACGCTCCGGGGGTGAATATCTAATAGTTTCAAGTTTTTCAAGTTTCTTTAATAGTTGTCATACAGAAGTACAGAATACTTTCATACAAAATGCTTCTTACTGTTACGCTCCAGAGACTGTGCTAGATAAGATAGTATCAAATAACATAGTATAGCATGTAAATTAGAAGTAGAAAATGAGGTCACAGTGTTCAGTATAGACATATGTACAATGTTCGATGCAGAATAGACGTAACTGAGTTACCATATAATATACAATACTATGCAGTGTACTAATGTACAATATTATATAGTGCAAAGCAGAAATGGGATGAGGTACAATTTAGGTACAATTTACAGTAAGGTGTACGAGTTGTAGTGCAATCCTTCATCAATAAATATAAAGTGTGGGGAGTGGGTGCTACAGTGTGTTTGTTTAAAGTGAGTGTGTGCTATAAAGTGTGGGGAGTGGGTGCTACAGTGTGTTTGTTTAAAGTGAGTGTGTGCGTGTGGATGTGTGTGCTATGTGCGTTTGATGGTTGTTGTTGTGTAGTGTTCATTGTTCGTTAAGCAGCCTGATGGCCTGGGGATAGAAGCTTCTTCTGAGTCTTTCTGTGCTCGCCTTGAGACTCCGGTATCGCTTGCCTGACCGCAGCAGTTCAAAGAGGCAGTTGTTCGGGTGACTGGAGTCTTTAATGATTCTCTTAGCCTTGCCCCTGCACCGCTTGTTGTAAATGTTCTGGAGGGTGGGGAGCCCCCCTCCGATTGTGCGTTCGGCTGAACGTGTCACTCTTTGTAGTCTGCTTCGGTCTTGTGCAGTGCTATTCCCAAACCAGGAGGTGATGTTGCCAGTCAGGATGCTCTCTATTGTACATGAGTAGAAGTTCTTAAGGATCTTCTGACTGACTTGGAACTTCCTTAGGCGCCTGAGGAAGTAGAGGCGTTGTCGTGCCTTCTTCACAACACTGTCAATGTGTGTGGTCCATGTCAAGTCCTCGGATATGTAGGCTCCGAGGTACTTAAAGCTGTTGACTCTCTCAACCGGTGCCCCGTCGATGCTGAGGGGGCTGTAGTCCTTGACCCCCGACCTCCTGAAGTCCACAATCATCTCCTTTGTTTTGCTGACGTTCAGGGAGAGGCTGTTTTCCTGGCACCATCCCGCCAGGACCTTGACCTCTTCCAGGTAGGCCCTCTCGTCGTTGGCAGAGATCAGGCCCACCACCACTGTGTCGTCAGCAAATTTGATGATTGTGTTGCTACTCCGCTGAGCCACACAGTCGTGTGTGTACAGGGAGTAGAGGAGGGGACTCAGAACACAGCCCTGGGGGGCCCCTATGTTGAGGGTGATGGATGAGGAGGTGCAGTTGCCTGCTCTCACCACCTGGGGTCTGCCCGTCAGGAAGTCCAAGACCCACTGGCAGAGGTCATAGTTCAAGCCCAGGTCCCTGAGCTTGGCTATGAGTTTGGAGGGGACTATGGTATTGAATGCTGAGCTGTAGTCGATGAATAGCATTCTCACATAGTTCCCCTTCCTCTTGTCCAGGTGTGATGCTGCTGTGTGCAGCACATGGGCTATGGCGTCCTCCGTGGACCTGTTGGGGCGGTATGCAAATTGCAGGGGGTCCATGTTGATGGGGAGGGAGGAGCAGATGTAGCCCTTTACTAGCTTCTCAAAGCACTTCATGGCTATGGAGGTGAGAGCTACAGGGCGGTAGTCGTTGAGGCAAGCAGGCTTGGATTTTTTGGGTACAGGGATAATAGTGGACTTCTTCAGGCAGGTGGAGATGACAGCCTGTTCTAAGGACAGGTTAAATATGTCAGTGAATACCGGGGCCAGTTGGTCGGCACAGACTTTTAGGACGCGGCCGGGGATGCCGTCCGGTCCTGCTGCCTTCCTGATATTCACTTTTTTAAAGGTCCGCCTCACCTCATGCTCTGTTACCCTGAACACTGAGTCTCCATCAGCAGCAGACCCCCCCCCCCCCCATTGCCGTGGCTTGTGGGCTGGTGTTGTTATTACCAGCATCAAACCTCGCATAGAAGGTATTGAGGTAATTTGCTAAGGAGATGTCACTGTTCAGTTTGAGGGAGGTGCCTTTGTAGTCTGTCATCGTTTTGAGCCCCTGCCACATAGCTCTGGAGTCAGCCTGTTCAAACTGGAGTTCAATTTTATCTCTGTAGCGCCGTTTGGCCTCTGTCACTGTCCTCCTTACGTTGTATCGCGCCACCTTGTGGTCATTCATGTTGCCTGCCACCAGGCCGTCGTTGTATGCTTTGGTGCGCGCTTTCAGAGCTTCACGGACGGATTTGTCTACCCAGGGTTTTTGATTTGGGTAAACTCTAATTGTGGTAGTGGGGATTGTTTCTTCCACCAAAGTACGAACATAGTCCAGCACTGTCTCCGTGTAGACATTAATGTTATCTGTGTCGCGGAACACGCTCCAGTCTGTGCACTCAAACGCAGCCTGGAGCGTCTCCTCTGACGTCAAATCCCATTTCTGCACCTCTCGCGAGACTACAGGAGTGCTCTTGATTCTTTGTTTGTACTTTGGAGAAAGAAATATGGCCGCATGATCAGACTTCCCAAAGCCACTAGCAGAATGAGCCTTGTATCCACCCTTGAATTGCGAGTAACAGTGATCTAAAATGTTACCGCCTCTGGTGTTACAAGTCACATGCTGATAGAAGTCAGGCAAAACCTTTCTCAGATTGGCGCTATTGAAATCACCCACTACTACAATGGCGGCGCTAACGTTCGCGGCTTGGAGTTTGTTTACCTTATCGTGAGGTCTGGAGAGCGCGACACTATCGCTGGCTTGCGGTGGAATGTACACTCCTACAAGGATGATCGCCGTTAACTCTCTCGGAAGGAAGAAAGGACGACACTTGATTGTTATATATTCCAGGTTGGTGCAGCAGTGGTTCGATAATTCCTTCACGTTGGCTGGATCGCTCCAATTGTTGTTCACCATGAAGGCGATCCCACCTCCGCGCTGTTTGCCTGATTCAGCTGTTCTATCCTTGCGGTGGATGAAGAAGTGATCGGCCGGTTGGATGGCGTGGTTTCTGGCGACAGCCACGTTTCAGTGAAGCAGAGAACATTACAATCTCTAACGTCTCTCTGGAATTTAATCCTTGCTCGGATGTCGTCTAATTTATTGTCAATCGATTGTACATTGGCTAGCAATATACTGGGTAGTGGCGTTCGGTGTCGTCTGGTTCTCAGTCTGTTACGGATCCCAGCTCTCTTCCCACGCCGTCTGATGGTTCCTTTGTCCCTGGGGTCAAGACCTGGTCCTGGTGTCCTCAAGATCTCAACAGGCCATTGCTGCGGTTCAGAAAGCTGATCCAGGGAGTAATCTAGTCGGTAAATTTCCCGTAATCCGATGTCTATAAGTGACTGACGGTCATACACATTAAATGCACCTACTGTTGGTACAGACAAAACTCTTAAAACTATAAATATTAGCAAAAGTAAGCACAGTCTCGACGGAGCGCACAGACAGGCGGCTGGGCATAGCGGCGCCATCTTGTTAATATGCATCGACTCTCCCGGTGTGGAGCGTCGCTGAGCCGGTTCCCTTAACGCTCGCCACCGCCACCCCCACTCATTTGCTCACTGCTGGAGCCGTGTTTCTGGCATGTACACGTCGATTATTCATCTCTCTGACAGCGGGGAGGCCCCCGGTGGGAGAGGGAGCGGGTCCCCCCCCGTCATTTATTCGCTGTATGGATAGTGTCACCATGACAACAGGTACAACAGCCTCTTTACATTTGCAGGGGAGTGAAAGTGGGTGTTTTTTCTTTCCCTCTCTCCTTTCTCCCCGTTTCCTCAGTTTGTATGGGCTTGTGGAGGTTCTCTAGACTGACGAGGGGAATAAAGAGGGCCTTTTAGCCTTTGTGTGGCCCTTTATTTGGGGATGTTTTCCCCACTATTTACCACCACTCTCAGACACTGTTCATTTATCCCCAGCCTCCCATTGTTCTGTCTGTCTCTCTCTCTCTCTCTCTCTCTCTCTCTCTCTCTCTCTCTCTCTCTCTCTCTCTCTCTCTCTCTCTCTCTCTCTCTCTCTCTCTCTCTCTCTCTCTCTCTCGCTCTCCCTCCACTGTGTTTTTGAGTGAAATGGATGGCAGGGTGTGGAACCCGGAGCACTCAGACAGGGATTGTATTCAGCGCCGCGCACGTCACGGCTCTTGGCAATCGGGATGGCGAGGCCTCTAAAAATGTACGGCAGGGTTTTGGTCTCTACCATAGGGATATAGGTTAAATGATCGATAGTCTGCAATTAGTATATCTGTATTATACCTGTATATTATCTATATAGTTCAGAAACAGATATCTGATTAATTTGTGCAGGGGAAATACAAAAGTCAAACGCAATATTATTGGAATTATCTTTGGAATAAGGCTAATTTTGATATTTGACACCTATATAAATCCCTCTGCCTCGAGGTATCCCGGTAAAAGCAAATATGTTATTTGAGAAAGCCGTCCAAAGTATTATTTCATCATCCCATGTACGAGGCATGTGACAAAAATGTGTCTCCAGCCCCCGACTGAAATGGAATACTATTTGCGCTGCCGTGTAATGTGATAACTGATGGAGGGCGTCGGCTTCTCAAATGTCTCTGGAAAGACCATGTGGAACATTTGTGAAAAGCCTTGAGCCAACAGGATATAACTGAACTGGTCTTCTTAACACAGGACGCTGGTTGTGTCTTAGTGTGCGTGTATCACTGTTCCACCACGTCGCCGGCGCTACGTGTTGGGTCTGTATTTAGATTCCACTCGTTCAACACAGCAGACTGAGACCCTTGACCCTCCCTCGTGTGTCAGAACCAGGAGATGACGTGATTTGCACCTGCCCTTATCTTCAGGCGTGGCTACAGGGCAAAAGTGATTACATGCAATAGCACCCTCTCACAGGTGTCGTAATCTCTGCCCAAATGAGGGAAGAGGGTGGTTCCCTTCGTCTCCCACGGCACGGGGAAATGCGTGGGTTATTAAACTATAGCTTCATCTGTGGTTCCCACAGGCTTTTTACCTTGAGTGAGGTCATCTAATATCAATTTCTCTCTCTGATAAGGCAGGGGATTTGTAATTTTGAGGGGACAATTAACACTTTGGGTGCCGGGAAACGCTTAAACACGTCATTCCCGGCCATGCTCAAGTTGCCGAAGACGCTTTACAGCGTCTTTAATATCAATATTTCAAAAATCTGGGATCGGATTCATATGTCCCCTCCGCTGGCCTGAGATCCACCAGGAGGACCCACTGAGCTCTCTGGCGGTTCAGGAGCGCCATCTGGTGGCCGATCGGCGCAATCGCTTAACAGGAAGTGCCGTAGAGGTTGTGCTGGACGGCCGTATTACTTCCGGGCACTCGGTACATGTCCCGGGACTCTGGCTCGTCACACTACATAGCGATCGATTGCCAATAACTCGATAAACAACATGATTTGGACGTATATACCATTATACAAGCTGGAGATGGACCGGGTAAATCTACATCCCATAATGATAAAATGTCTACTCTACGATGATCGCCCAACGGCGCGCGGAGACTGGGGTGAGTTTTAGCGTGTAAAGTTACCGTCTTCGATACTAACTGCTATTATCAACATTTGACCCACATTAGATGATTGGTATAACGCTGCCCACGGAATTATAAACGCCCCCTAGCCCATCCGGTCAACATCAGATGACGTGTAGTAACTTCTAGAAGTACGTCTAGTTGGAATTTTTTATATCGCGCTGATTGCCATAAAACTGTATTGCATCATCAATATAATGTATTTGGGGCTATAGATCACGTTCTGGAGAAAGCTGCAGAAAGAGATGAAAACATACTTATACATTAGACCATACTTTACTATGAATATGTGAATGAAAAAGTTTAACGTTGCTACACAATGAACAATACATATAGGACTTTGAATGGGCCCCAATAATGGCAATGTAGCAATAGAATTTAAAAAGTTATAGCCCTGCAAAGAAGGGGACTTTCTCTATAGACAAATAGAGCCGGCAACCTACGGTTGATAATGAATTTAACCCATGGCAGCCAAAGTGTTAAAAAAATAAATGAGAAAGAGCTAGCTAAAACTAGCTCAGCTTTGCAGCACAGGTGTCCCTGATGTCACTAGCTTCGGTGCATTACGAAATGACATAATGAGGTGATTGATGTTATGTACCAGGAGCCTGATCACTCCTGTGTCACTGTGCATGCAGGTTGAGGGCTGCCAATTAGCTAATTAGTGCTGATTGGTTACCTGCTGGGAGCTTTAAAACCAGCCCTGGTAACACACATGCAGTGTCTGTGCTTAGAGGAAGAGCTGTCACGTTCTTCCAGTCCTTGTCCTTTGGTTTACACTAATAGTTCCTTGATATAGTAGCATTTTGAGTTAGAGCACAGGGTTTTGGTGTTGGTTTGCACATAGGTTGCAGGCCTTTGAGCCAGGGTTGTAACAGTTGGGCGCTCGTCCGGGATATTTTACCCCTAGAAATTAGTTTGGTGGTTTTTTTTGTGTTACACGGGGTGTCATGGTATTATGGTTTGGGTGGTGTTCGTTACATATTATGTAACGTGGGGGCTTGAGCCGTTTTCATCAAACAGGTGAGTATGCCTTATTTGTTTGTAATTTGATGTGACTACTTATGCTGTTAAAATATATAGTTTAGTGGGCACCACATGTAGATAGGGACATTATTTTCTGGTTGTTGGTTAGCTTCCTGTGCACCACATACTCCTGGGGCAGTCAGGGAAGGGATTGGCACCATCTACTTGTCTGGTACCATACCATGTGCTGGACGGGTGGATGGTCAAATATGATCTTTGGCTGGTAGCAGGTGTGGTTGAAGATGGTTAGGTCTACAGGGCATTAGCTTAAGGGTAGGTAGATTAGGGGGCCAGAAAACACAGGTAGTGTGGTAGGGCCTGATTTAGTGTTTCTTAGGGTAGACATGTGGTGGGCCGGTTGTGACTGCAGTTTAGATGTAGAAGCATAAGTAGTCATATCAGGTTAGAAGGGCCACCTGTTTGAATTTGTTTGTTGTATTTGTTTTGTTTGTTTTGAGTGTTTGGTTAACATACCTGTTAGCACCTGACACCCTGCGTGTATGACACGTCTATTTATTTCAGGGTGGTTGTTTTTTTATTTATTTTTTTTGTTGCAAATTAGAAAGGTGCGCTCACATTAGTAGAGCACACGTTTCCACCGCGTCCCTTTATTGTTTTTATTGGCATTGGCATTCTTCAGTGGTTCTTCGTGGTTCTTCAGTGGTTCGTTAGGGGGTCTTCAGTGGTTCTTTGGTGGGTCTTTAGTGGTTTTTCAGTGGTTCTTTAGTGGTTCTTCATGGTTCGTTAGTGGTTCTTTGTGACTGTAAAGTATAGTGAGTAGCTTGTGGTGACTGGTACAGTAACGATGGCTTCCATCAAGGACTTTGTTGATCACCCGTCTCATGATATGTTGGGGAAGTTTTCCAAGGAACAACTTCTAGAACTTGCTGTGCACTACAGGGTAGAGCTTACTGCAAGTGAGAAACGTTTGAAGCCGACTGCCTTGAGTGCTTTAAGGGTGTTACTCATTGGAGAGCAGGTGCTTGAGGAGAGGGTGGAGGAGCCTTTGTCTGACGCGTCTCCGCTATTACCTGGTGCAGAGGGTGAATGGAGGATTAGGGAGTTGGAGTTTAAGGAAAGGCAGCTAGAGCACGAGCGTGAGGAGAGGAGAGAGGAGCGTGAGCTTAAGGAGAGAGAGAGGAGAGAGGAGTGTGAGCTTAAAGAGAGGAAAGAGGAGCGAGAGCTTAAGGAGAGACAAATGTTGCTGGAGGAGAGACAAATGTTGCTGGTGCACGAGTGTGCGCAGAAGGAGCTTGAGTTTAAGCATGCTGCCTTACAGGCGGGTGCTCTGCATTCAGAGTCACGTTCCGGGTTTGATGTAGGCAGGAATATTAGGATGGTGCCTCCATTTTTTGAGAAAGACGTGGAGAGATATTTTCCCCTTTTTGAACGGGTGGCAACCACATTGAAGTGGCCTGATACCGCCTGGACACTGCTGCTGCAATGTGTTTTAGTTGGTAGGGCACAAGAAGCCTATACTGCTCTGTCCCTTGAACAAAGCGCTGATTATGAGCTTGTTAAAGCTTCCATATTGAGGGCTTATGAGTTGGTCCCCGAGGCCTATCGTCAGCGTTTTAGAGGTTATCGCAGGTCGGAGGGACAGTCTTATGTTGAATTTGGAAGGGAGAAGGAGAACCTGTTTGACAGGTGGTGCACTTCTCGGAAGGCAGAGTCAAGAGAGCAGCTTAGGCAGTTGATACTCCTAGAGGAATTTAAAATATGTGTTCCTGATACCGTTTCCACACATCTAAATGAGCTTAAGGTATCGAAGATAGGCGACGCCGCTGTCTTCGCTGATGAGTTTGTGTTGACACACAAGTCCGTGTTTTTGGAGGACTACCGTGTTGAGTCCGGGGATAGGCGTCCTGTTCAGGGGGGCCGTTTCCCAAAACCTGTGTCTGCTGGTCAGTTAACTTCACCTCCTAGGCGGGGTGGTTCTGCTGGTGCATTCCCAGAAGGGATTATCTGTTTCTACTGTAAAGAACCTGGTCATATCGTTGCTGGGTGCCCGGTGCTTGAGCAGAAAAATTTCAGAACCGTGGCTCTGGTAGAAACCATATGCAGAATGCCTATGCCAACGTTAGATGGTGATGGGGGAAGTATCAAATGTGTGGACAAAGAGCTCGAGGGTTCCTCAAGGTTTATGATGGATAGATTTGTTTCCCTGACTAATGCACTAGAGTCCAAACAGGCTATAACAATTTGGAGAGATACCGGTGCTTTTCAGTCCCTCATTCTGGAGGGGGTTTTGCCGTTTTCAGAAAACTCTTCTTTGCATTCCGGTGTCGTTGTTCGGGGCTTTGGGGGTGGATTTGTGGATGCACCTTTGCATGAGGTCACGCTCAATTCTCCTTTAGTATCAGGCAATGTTGTTGTGGGGGTATGATTCCCATAAAGGGGGTGTCCTTCATTCTAGGGAATGATTTGGCTGGTGACAAAGTGTTGGCTACTCCGGTTGTAACTCCCATTCCTGTGGTTTCTGAGGTCCCTAATGAGCTGGCACAGAAACATCCAGAAGTGTTCCCTGTGTGTGCTGTGGCACGGGAAATGTCAAAGGACAAAAGTGATGTTGTTGATACTTCGACTTGGGACATTACACTTAGTGACACATTCTTTGTTGAATTGAAATGTGTACCTGGTGAGAATTTTGGAAAGCACACTGTGGATGTACCTCTGCCTAATGATTCTCTTGATTGTGGCTTTGTGTTAGGCCCGGTGGTGAAACCAGAGTTGACATGCGTGCCGGAGAAGCATGTGGCAGGAGATGATGGCAGCGCAGTGTCTCAAGGTCTTCCCAGCCTGTACGGTGGCTGAGGCCACGAACGAATTGGAGGATGAGTGTGGGAAGGATGCTATGAGAGGTGCTGTTGTTTCATGTGACACCGTTCTAGTTGGAGGCTACTAAGCCTGACTTAGGCTGCCAGCCTTCCCACAGTAGCTCTATTGTCCCTAATGTTTTACTTGTGGGCAGGGATGGTCCCAGTATGTCAGTTGATGATTCTGACATTGATCCACATGTCCACACTGATTCTCTGCCATGCACTAGGTGTCATGGTCAACCTAGTTACCTGTGTCCTGTGGAGCAGGAGCCGCCTTCGCGACCTGGTCTGTTGAGTGGCAGCCATTTTGATTTTGATCAGGACAATGTTATTTTGGGTGACGCCATTTTAGATGGTGTTCCAGTCGTACTGCCATGTTCCAGGGACGGTGGGGCTGTACCTGAGGCGGTACATCCTACTCTGGATGTTCATGGTTTGCAGTATCCTGAACTGCCAGTGCCAGGTGGGATGGATATGGGCGCGGTGGTGGTATCAGTGATCTATGGTTTTTGTTTTGCTGTGTTCTGTTCTGTTGAGCACAGTGAGATTAGTTCTCAGATTGATTTTGGTTTGCAGTCTATTTTTGACAGGTCGGTATCGGTGGAGGGGCCTGTTGAAAGGGAGCATACAACACGGTTGGTGGTCGTGTTCGACAGGGGCCGACCCGCTATCGCTGTTGTGGTAGTGGCCCTGACAATTAATGGGTCACAGTTGTTTTTGTTGTTTTTGTTTATGGGTTGTTGTGTGGTGGTTGCCTCTGGGGCAACCAGTTTGGTGTGGGAGGTGTTATGTACCAGGAGCCTGATCACTCCTGTGTCACTGTGCATGCAGGTTGAGGGCTGCCAATTAGCTAATTAGTGCTGATTGGTTACCTGCTGGGAGCTTTAAAACCAGCCCTGGTAACACACATGCAGTGTCTGTGCTTAGAGGAAGAGCTGTCACGTTCTTCCAGTCCTTGTCCTTTGGTTTACACTAATAGTTCCTTGATATAGTAGCATTTTGAGTTAGAGCACAGGGTTTTGGTGTTGGTTTGCACATAGGTTGCGGGCCTTTGAGCCAGGGTTGTAACAATTGAAAAAATAATATAATAATAATAATAATAATAATATTGACTGAGATTGTGGACAGTTTACAAACCTTGAAATACTGACCGGCTAAGATGACATCATGAAATAATGGCTCTGTCAAAATGCAAGTTGTCTGTTCAACATTACATTTCATGCATTTTGGAGGCTCTAAGAAGTGATCCAAAAGTATACTGTAACATTACATGACTTGAGTTTTGATTACAATCTTGAGCAGGTAATCATTAATAATGTGTAACACATTTTGAATGCAGCCTTCCCCTGGCCCAGGGAGACAGAGCTATACAGTTAATGTAGTCAACTGGGGACACGCTACTGCTGTGGTTGGCTGGGTATCATTTCCTCCATACATGCAGAATGACATATGAATAATTTCTTCCATACATGCAGAATAACATATGAATAATTTCCCCATACATGCAAAACATACAAATAATTTCCCCCATACATGAAGAATAGCATACAAATAATTTCCCCCATACATGCAGAATAAGATATGAAGTGTCAGAATAATATGTGTTTCCCATTCAGTATTAATATCACCCTTGATTACCTCTGGAATTCATGGGTGTATTTCACAGTAATGTATATCTGTGTAAAAAAAAAAATACTGAACATGACAACTTAACTTGCTCAGGCTTACGGCAATTACAATGTTTACAATGACTGCGATAGTATCAATGCATTAACATGCAACGGTTAAGAGGACGAATACTCATATCGTGAACTCTATTGTCTATGTGGGAAAGTGGGGATTCGCTAGGATCAGTGAATCAATCGTCTGGGCTTGGGTTTAATTCCTTTCCCAGTGAACCCAAGGCCGCGTCAATCAGATTTACTTGTTGACCTTCAAAAGGATGCTGGAAGTAATTAAAGCCAGCAAATTGGGCTGATATCTCGAGGGATGTGATGACTACGTTGGGGGGGAAACTATGTCTGGTCATGTGCCATATGGATATTGAAAATGAAACAACAAAATGATGCCAGTGTTAGATTAGAGTTTTCATAATGGACAGATGAAATTGTGTTAGCAAACTGGAATGGTTACAAAACATTGTTTCCTAATTGCTTGGGAATAGATATCCCAATAGCACATTGATTTCTTGTCACGCTCCCCCCCCCCTCCCCCCCCCAAACATTTCTGAATACCACTTTCCTTCTTTAGTTGTGTCACTTTAAGTGTCTTCAGCGATGCTTGTTTTGAAAAACGCTTTCCATTTCACATGAAGCAAGACTCATAAATTACCCTTGCTGTTGGACGTCCTCTCATCTCATTCCTCATTCACCATGCCTCATATCTCACCTTGAGACACTCAGGGGAGTGTGTGTGTGTGTGTGTGTGTGTGTGTGTGTGTGTGTGTGTGTGTGTGTGTGTGTGTGTGTGTGTGTGTGTGTGTGTGTACGTGTACGTGCGCGTGCCCAGTAATTACCCTTTTTGATGAATAGAAGATGGGGCTGAATGGTGGATCCACTTCTAATTGGTAGCAGTGTTAAATATTCCCATGGGAGTTACAGTCTCTGACACATTCAGCGCCACCAATGCTTTAAAAGAACAAGCATTTTGCCATCTTGAAACACAACACTACGGTCCACTTTAAACAAGCCATGATTCATCTAGCTTGACGGGAACAATGGGTGGACCTTCATAAAGCAGACGTCATGTAGGGAGTCCTCAATGCAACGTGCCCAGGGGTTTCTTCTTCCGTGTTCAAGGAGTTCAAAAGGGCAGCGTGCAGTAATTATTGTATTATGTAATTAAATGTAAATGCCTTCTATTTATTACCCTCCTGTCTTGGTACCAGACCATTGCTCTAGTCTAGCGTCTCAATAGGTTGAACATGGACCACACATATTCAAGCGTCTCGAGGGGGGAAAACATATAAATCGCGAACAAATTGATGATGTAAGTAGCTACTGTTTGTAACAACGTTATGTTTCCGACTGCTTGAGTATCGCTAGCTAACATTAACTAGCCCTAGAATGGCTAATATTCCATACATTGTGTGTTGCAGCATGCATTCCATATACAGCCGTAGAACATCCAATGCAATTCCTCTGAGCAACTCACCCTTGCAGCATTCTTATTATTTGCGCCAATTTGTTGTATTCAATTGCTTTGACTGGCGGTCAGTTCTTGTCATGTGGTATCAAAACGTATATTTTGTCAAATATCTCCACTTTTCCCCACATTCTGTGTACGTGACGGGGTGGCATTCACAGCAGCACTAAACACACATTATTAGAGTACACCGTGCCACAGTGCTTTGTGGATTACTGAACCTTGTACTGCTCATTCACAAAGTAACCATCCAAACACCCACAGCCAGTCATTTTTCAACTCTCCTCTCGGTAGCTGGAAGTGTCCTCACGCACCTGAGCAGCTCTTTGTTTTATTACCACAGATGTCTTTATAAAGTACTTCTGCATTACTACTCCCAGTATGTGGTGTGTGCTTTGAGGCTGTTTAGCTCATGGATGATGGATGATGGCGTGTGGGTGTCTCAAACTCTGACTTCTCAAGGCTGTTACCTAAACCTGTGGTTCTCTAACTTTTTTGTGTCAACCCCAAGCCTCAAATTAATACACAATAGACTCATCTGTTGAGTCCCAGGGACCCGTATCTGAGCACATCTTTGTTGTTAGGGTTCGGGTTAAAGGAACACGCCAACATTATGGGGAATGCACTTACCGTCTTCTCCAGAGTAGCCTACACAGTGACGTGTGTACTTCCTTCTTTTATGGTTTCCTTGGCTGTTCACACTGCTGACAATGATGACCAGTTGCACATTAAGCGTAGGCTAGACAGTCAATGGACCTCATTCACCAACATTAAGTTTCCTCTTAAATAACCTAGTTGGAAGTTCGTAAGAGAAAACCTACGACAGTTACCCCCAGATTCATCAACACGTGGAGAGGTTCTCTTAAGTTGCCAAAATGATCGCAGCTGCGATCCCCTGAATGAAGTACGTCACTCATTCTCGAACTGGAAGCGTGTTCTCATACACCAGAATTTGCATACAGACACGCCCCGCCAGCTCCTTATAAGGCGAGGGCTGGGTGCAAAACGTAAGTGAGAGGCTCCCCCCTATTCAACAGGTAGCACGGAATCGATTTGCAACTGATGAAAATTCTATTCGATTAAAATGTATTGTCATCACACAGCACACTATACAGGTAGCTATAGTGGAATATTTATACCGTCTTGTTCCTGTGTGTTAGTTGGTTGGATCCACTACACTCCGGTTACTACTGAACGGACGTGTTTTTGCGGACCTCCCAAACTTTCAAACTTTAGACTGTTTTCTTTCTTTCTACCATTATTTAACCAGTGATCTTAACTGATCACTGTGACTTTTGCTCTTATCGTTTATGCTGTTGGATTTATTGGTTTTATGTGACTTTTTACTGGACGTGACCTAAAGCTATCGGCGCTTGTTGTTGCCATAGCTACAGCTATACACGCTACAGTACTCACAGTGTTTTGACTCTCTCGAGGAAATGGCTCCAACATCAGATGTCGCAGAAATGCGAACGGAACTGAAGACCATCGAGATACTAGTAATGGATCTTCTCAAGCGTCAAACGGAGCTCATGTCCAAGCTGGCTAGCATGGAACAAGCGGACGCGGGCCGCTCCAGTAGTCCCTCCTGGGCGACAGTGGTGAGGGGCCGAAGGAAGCTCTCCCTTCCTCTCTATGATCCCTTTGATTCGCCTCAACTATCCAACCGATTCAATCCTCTGTGTAACGATCCCAGCCTCCTAGGCTCTCCCTCGTTTCCGTCTCCTGTTGCTAGTAATGTAGCTTTGCTCAAAGACTATCCGATGCTAGCTACTAGCCTAGCTACTAGCCAGGCTCCAAGCGAAGCTACCAGGACGGCGGCCAGCTCACAACTCAACCATGGAAATATATCTACAACCCAGAGCAGAAAGCGCTCTGCCCTGTTTGCTCTCGCATCGCCAAACTCCCCAGACTCACGCGATGGGTCCGACTCCCCAAAGTTTAAACGTCCTCGTCTGCGGTGCTCTGCAGCCCATGCCAGTACGATCATTCAAACGGCGAGTGTCATCGATGGAAATGCCGCTGTGAACGAGCCCCTCCACACGGCGCTGCTGCTCGACCAACCATCAAACCCCGCCAACAATGCAGACGCTACTCCTGCGGCTTTTCACCATAGAAACCTGGCCATCTACGACGGGGAATGCATCCAGGAACAGCCAGAGATCCTACTCATCGGAGATTCCATCACCAGGTTTTTGCAAATACCACACGGCATTACGTATTGTTTTTCCGGTTTAAAAGTTACTGACTTACTTGAGTGTACTCCCGAAATCATCGAGAGATATCCGTCCGCCCACACCGTTATCATTCATATCGGAGCAAATGACGTAATGGCTAGACAATCCGTTAAACTCCAATCTGACTTTGAATCACTAATACTCACTATTGAAAGCCTGGGTAAAATATGCATTGTGTCTGGCCCCATTCCATCCATAGGTCGTGGATCTGAGCGATTTAGCCGTCTGTTCTGGTTGCACAAATGGCTACAGACCCACTGTACTACTATAGGACTTTGCTATATAAATAACTTTGATCTGCTCTGGTCCAGGAAAGACCATTACAGACCCGATGGCATCCATCCAAACATATCAGGGGTAAATGTGCTAATACATAACGTCATACAAAGTATAGCATCACTGGCCTGACAACCAACCATATCTAGCTCTGTAGACTATATACAGAAGCAGCCTAAACTACAAAAAAACACGTTGAGTGTCATCCCGATTCTGATCACCAAAAGACTAATCAATTACTCATTATCACGTCCCATATGTAAATCTAACATTATCAATATCAGTGTTCAACCACAGACTATCTCACACCCCACTACAGAACCCGTACAGCTAAAACTAGCACTGTTCAACGTTAGAGCGCTGAAACAAAAATCATTTCTGATAAATGAACTCATAGTAAAACATGGTGTACATTGTATGTTTTTAGTAGAGACATGGTTAGACAATATCACTGGAGTAGCAACACTGATTGAGACCTGCCCTTCCAATTTTAAATTCTATCAATCAAACAGACAGAGTGGGAGGGGAGGCGGAATAGCAGCAATCATCTCCACTCAATTTGTGTGCAATGATATTGACCTGGGAACATTTTTATCATTTGAATACCTTGCTATTGTATTGAAAACAGAAATACCAGTAATATGTGTGACATTGTATCGACCACCAAGGTACTCGCCACTCTTCATACAGGAATTTTCAGAACTCATATCGATCTGCATTACCAGGTATGATAGAATCATTCTTAATGGAGATCTAAACATTCATATCAACAAAAAGGATGACCCCAGGGGTTGTGAGTTTCTGAACCTACTGGACAGTTTTGGACTGATGCAACATGTTCACGAGGCCACCCACCAACATGGCAACACTCTGGACCTACTAATAACAACAGGGCTAAACATTGAGAATGTATCAGTAAAACAAATTCCAATTTCTGACCATTATTGTGTGTTCTATGGTACAAGCCTAATATTACATAAGACCAGAAGCGAATTCATAGTTCACAGAAGGCTTCTGGACGCTAGAGCTGAAGCAAAATTCTCTAGTATGATGAAATCATATGACCAATGCAGTGAATCCTCCTTAAATCAGAAAGTGCAAAACTTCCACAGCACCTTGTCAACAGTGTTAGATACTGTTGCCCCTCTAAAGGTTAAAAAGGTAAAAACTGATAGAATCTCTCCATGGCTAAATAAAACCAATGTTAAAGATAACAAGAGAAAATGTAGGATAGCCGAGCGAAAATGGAGGAAATTCAAACTCACAGCTCACTTTAATTTATACAAAGACGCCATGGGCGCATACAATAAAGCAATACAACTTGCGAGAAAGGAATATTTTTCCAAAATGATCTCAGAAAATATGGGTAACTCCAGGGTACTTTTTTCCACCATTGACCGGCTGATTAACATACCACCCCCCCATATACCGCAGCAATCAGCCACAAAATGTGAAGAGTTCGCAGTTTTCTTTAATGAAAAAATATCATTGATTAGAGCAAGCATTACCGCTGATATAGATCTGGCTGTGAGTGAAAACCCACCTGAGATAACAATGGGGGAATTCACATGTATTACATTACCTGACCTCTGTAAGATTGTCTCTGAGTGTAATTCCGCCACCTCCTGCCTCGATCCTATACCAACAGCATTTCTCAAGCGGGTGTTTGATAGTGTCTCAAATCATGTCCTTGAAATCATAAATATGTCTCTTCAAACAGGCACTTTTCCAGATGCATTTAAAACGGCTGTAGTAAAACCACTACTAAAGAAAACAAACTTAGATGTAAACGAACTAAAAAGCTATAGGCCAATATCGAACCTTCCATTTATCAGCAAGATATTAGAAAAGATAGTCTCAGTACAAATAAACTCCTTTCTCAAAGATAATAACATCATGGAGGAACTACAATCAGGCTTCAGAACAAATCACAGCACTGAAACTGCCCTTACCAAAATAGTTAGCGACCTCAGGCTAAACTCCGATGCTGGCAAAGTCTCAATTCTTGTCCTATTGGACCTTAGTGCAGCGTTCGATACGATTGACCATAATATCTTGATCAGTCGTCTTGAAAGACTGGTTGGCTTTTCCGATCATGTACTAAATTGGCTCATAACATACATTAAGGGGAGAAGGTTCTATGTTAAGCTTGGAGACAATGTATCCGAGGAATATGACAGCAATTTTGGAGTCGCACAAGGAAGCTGCCTTGGTCCATTACTCTTCTCACTATATATGCTGCCCCTCGGGGACATCATTCGAGACCACAATGTATGCTTCCATAGTTATGCTGATGATACACAACTATATATCTCCGCAGAACCAAATAACACTAAAGCCATACAGTCCATTACAAATTGTCTGTTAGCAATAAACAAGTGGATGAACAATAACTTCCTAAAATTAAACGAAAGCAAGACCGAAATCCTATTGATCGGCCCAAAAGCGAAAAGGGAAGTGCTTTGTAAAAACCTGGGGAGTCTGTCATCCTATGTAAAGACTGAGGTTACAAGCCTAGGTGTCATCTTGGACTCAGACATGACCTTTAAGTCTCATATAAATAAGGCCATGAAAACGTCATTCTTCCACCTAAGAAACATAGCGAAAGTAAGACCTTTCGTAAATAAAAAGGATGCAGAGAAACTTATTCATGCTTTTGTATCAAGTCGGCTTGACTATTGTAATGCACTGTTCACTGGTCTTCCCAAAGCAACCATTGGGAAGCTTCAGCTTATCCAAAACTCTGCAGCTCGATTACTAACTCATACAAGGAGAAGAGAACATATCACTCCAGTCCTGGCCACTCTGCACTGGCTTCCAATAACTCATAGAATTGATTTTAAGGTCCTTTTCCTAACATATAAAGCTCTTAATGAGCAAGGCCCAAAATACATAGCAAATTCCCTAGTTAGTTATCTGCCCTCAAGAACGCTACGGTCATCCACTACAGGTTTACTAGACACGCCCAGAAACCAAAAAAGGATAGGAAGTATGGCATTTGCCAACTATGCCCCAAAACTATGGAACACACTACCAACACACATCAGAAACGCCAGCTCTATACACATTTTTAAAGGAAAATTAAAAACGTACCTATACAGTCTAGCTTACAAATAGTTATGGCTTGGAAAAACCTGATGGATCCATGAGGCTAGGATAAGCCTTGTGGACCCAACTTTTTAGATGAAGGAACGGGTACATAGGAGACACGCCTCCAGTTTTTCAAAAGTTTTTGACACGCCTCAGCTTCTGAGCTGAACGGTCGTGTTTTTGCGGACCTCCCAAACTTTCAAACTTTTTAGATGAAGGAACGGGTACATAGGAGACACGCGTCCAGTTTTTCAAAAGTTTTTGACACGCCTCAGCTTCTGAGCTGAACGGTCGTGTTTTTGCGGACCTCCCAAACTTTCAAACTTTAGACTGTTTTCTTTATACGTTTTTCTTTTTCTTTCTTTCTACCACAATACACGGCCACTGATGGATCCATGGGACTTGGTAAAGCACTATGGACCCAACTATGACCACTGATAAAAACGTAACTACACTAGCGTTATAAGAGCTAAACATTGCTACCTACCATACAAGTGCATTGGTTTAGTGCACTTCCGGTTGCTACTGAGCGGAAATGTTTGTGCGGACCTGTTCTCCCAAACTGGTAAGCAAATGACTGTTTTTACGTTATTTTCATTTTTACGTTACTATTATTATTATTATTATTATTATTATTATTACTTTTTTTTTTTAAACATTGATCTTAACTGATCACTGTGACTTTATTGCTTTTATCGTTATATATGCCTATAATTGTGTACAGCACTTTGAGCTACATGACATGTATGAAAGGTGCTTTATAAATACTTACTTACTTACTTACTTGTTGCATGCTCCTGGCCACCTGCCTCAGTCAGCGCACACATAGGCCTACACACACACGCACGCACGCACGCACACACACACACACACGCACGCACGCACGCACGCACGCACGCACGCACGCACGCACGCACGCACGCACGCACGCACGCACACACACACACACACACACACACACACACACACACACACACACACACACACACACACACACACACGTACTGTATAGCCTATGTGAGTAATGAATGAAGAGTAGGCTTATATTATTCTAATGACTTGTTTTATTAGGAGATCACAGATACTGTATGTGCTGCCCTATAGTAGTAACTAAGTCATACTGTAGAACGTACAGTACATATCTGAGCGTGACATCTTAAGGCCACCACAGCGTCGGGCGTACTGTGAGCAGATCGGACTCCGTGCGGCATGTCCGCAGTCGTTTGAGGTTTCATAGTCAAGCGTACAACCGCATAAAGATTTCCTAGATTTTTTTTTATCCACTTTTTCTCCTCATTTTCTATTTTTCTCCCATCCCCATTTCGTATTGCCAATTCTCCCCTCCCCTGTCTTGAACGTTGCTAGACTATGCCCCCCACTGGTCGGTTGTAGTGAGGATAGAAGCCTTGCATCACGTGTCCCCTCCGGTACACGAAGAGGCAGCCTGTCGCATCTTTTCACCAGACAGCGCGGACTCTCAGTGGCGAGGTGTAACGTGTGGGAGGCTCACGCTGCCCCCGATACTTCCTGTCTCTGCTGTGCAGGCGTCACCCAACCGACCTGTCGGAGTCGCTGTCCACAATGTCCAATCCCCCACCCATCGACTTTCCACCCGCTGACTCTGCCAAATGAGCCAGTACGACGGCCGGCCCAAGTCGAAGGCAATGCTGAGACTGGGATTCGATACCGGAGTCTCTTGCATTGGTGACAAGCGCAATTTCCGCTACGCCACCCAGCCGCCAAATTTCCTAGATTTCTCATGCCAGTTTACTACATTTAGTGCAGGTCGGTGTCAACCAACATGCCGAGCAGCCTTTTGTGTGACACTGGTGCGGACGTTAGACATTTTTTCTTCGCGTGGACCTCTGCAGAGTCTGGTCCTTCCCTGAGAAGGACCCGAGAAGGAACCGTTGGTGAATGCCAAAATCGACCTGAAAAGGTCTCAAGTGGAGCTACGATGAAATTTCCTCTTAACTTTTGTCTTAAGTCCGTTGGTGAATGAGATGCCAATGCCTTGATTGTGCCAAAGTTCATTCATATAGTTTGGCGCCAAATCCATTCCACTTGCAAATTAGTTTTGACACGCTTCTGGGTCATAAACTATAATGGGTAACACTTTATAATAACACTCAGTTATAAGACCTTTATAAGGTACTTGTAGATAATGAACTAATCATGAACAAACCATTTATATACATTCATAAACTATTATTAAATCATTTATAACTATATTTGTATAACATTTACTAATTAGTTCTACATTATTCATAACTCATTATCAACATTGTTTGCACTTGATTTGTTCAGCATTAAATAATGTTGTTTAATGTGTAGTAACACATTTGTAGATGCTTTGAAAAATGGATATGAAAAAACGACTATACTGTACCTCCATTTATTTGTTCATGTTCAACAAATGATTTGTTAAGACATTCATAAAACATCTATAAATCATTTGTAGATGCTATTGTGTGCCCTAATCTAAAGTGAATCCTATTAATCATTAACAAATGTCTAATCGTTTGTTTATTTGGGGACTTTTATGAATACACACGAAGCAATTACCAGACTTGTCTTTTCATGTTTAACAAATTATTTGTTAAGACATTCATAAAACATCTATAAATCATTTGCAGATGCTATTGTGTGCCCTAATCTAAAGTGAAGCCTATTCCTCATTAACAAATGTCTAATACAGTTCATTATTTGTTGACTTTTTCATCACCTGTTACAAATACAGCTTTCGGATACACCCTTCTTTGTGACATCAAACAGTCACAGAATTAGGACTATTTAAATGCAATTTTATTAACATATAAAATACATGTGCACACATAACATATAGTGTAACTTGGGGGGCACTAGGACCCAGGAGTACCCTGGCCAGGTATTGCCAGGGCATGTAGAGGAAGTATCACATGAGTGAGACTTGACTTCACGTTTGTTGCCATCTGTTTGAATGGAAGCATGATATACATTAGCAGAGCCAAGTTATTCGTGCTGCCCCACATTTTTAAGTTAAGGTATGAGCAGGCTAAACACATTTTTTGTTGGTAAATCTATTCCATCATTTCCGACCTACAACTCTTATATTTTGTGTCGACGTACTTGATGTGGTGGGCGCAAACGTTACATTTGAATTATGTGTTTGTTCCTAATGTGTGCTCAGTGTATGTGATGATGACACAAGGGTAATAATTATTTGTATTTTCAGGCTGTATCGGCGCCTATACAGCCTAAAAATAAAAATAATTATTATGAATGAATTTTGCAAGTGGAACGGATTTGGAACGACATGGAGGGTCAAGGGCTGTAACATGGATGGTGGGTCTTTGGCCTGGATATTGATAATTTAACCAATGTAACAAGTAAATAACAGTGTTTCTTACCTTATAATATTGAAAAAAAAAAATGAATAAAAACAAAATTCATCAAAATAGACCAAATAAATCATTCTCTGGAATCCTTTGGATGGCCAAAAATAACGTTGTGGAGGGCCATTTGGCCTGCAGGCCCTTCTTTGCACAGTCCTGTGTGTCTGTTCCTTTACGATTCTGTGTGTGTGTCTGCTTCCTTTACGATTCCACTCTGCCTGTCCTTGCCCACTGAGGCAAAGGTCCCATCACTGGAGCAGTGGAGAGGGGTGAGAGGAGTTCCACCCTGACTGAATCATAGAACCACATCCTCCCGTGGTTCTTCTCCAGGTGGTTTTTGGTCTGCCTCTCTTCCTCCTGCCCTGTGTGGGTATTCATATTCTTCATATTCTGTTTCTCCCACCTCCCCAGGTCTGTTTCTGCCAGCTCCCCAGGTCTGTTTCTCCAACCTCCCCAGGTCTGTTTCTCCCAGCTCCTCTCTCCATATGCATGGCCCCCCAGGCCTCCCTCCCTGACCACCAGACTCTGCCATCTCTGGGC